>NC_056526.1:117357571-117405966 GCF_019175285.1 Sceloporus undulatus
TACTATTTGGCGGTCTGTAAACCGCCATTGTAATTAAATGAAAATCAGGAAGATAATATATCTCCAATGGGATTTTGAATTTGTTTCTATTTAATAATCTTCCAATAGGGTACAAGAGCAAAAACAAACAAACAAACAAAAACAACATAGAGAAGGAAGAAAAGAATCTAGAAAAAACCAAAAACACAGATTAAAATCTAGATTAATAGGAAATACCCCCCATGACTTTGTTTAACTCCTGTGATGCTGGAAGAGATTCAATCTCATCTGGTACCATTACATAATCTGAAAGTACAGAATCTCTGTGTAGGGTCTTATAAGGTGTTGGCTCACCCTTGATCTTAATACAAAGTAAACAAGAATATAATGAAGAATTGTTTGTCTCATATTCTTTTAACAACACCATGTTAAATTGGTTGGGGAGAGAAGGAGAATGAGGCAAACACTTCCTCTAGATCTAAAGTGCCTAAGTTTCTTTCTTGGAAGAAGAGCCAGCAATGAAGGTATGCTTGATTCCTGTAATTTCATCTTTGTGCTTCACAGGTAATACTGTGAGATTAGCTAAACATCTCCATTCCAGAATGTTATGCGATTATACAAATACCAGAAAGGAAGCAAAGGAAGAAATGGACTATAAGTAACCAAGTCCCATAAAGCTAACTGCAAGATTCAAGCATCACACAAAAGTCTTATTTTTAATCATGCACTACAAATGAAAATGGGTTGGATGTGCAAGATAGGAAGAATAAATGGGATGAAGGGTAGGCACTGGCATGGGTTTTCCAAATCCGTAACCCAAACAAGCACACGTTTTCCTTTTTAGGACTTGGCCTCTGATAAGACTATATTCAGAATTACTGAAAAATTTAAATGTTACCATACAGCCAAATAATCAAGGGTCTCAAGAGAGAGAGATGTGACAACAGCATTGTCACCTAAAATAGGCAATTATTCGACTTGTTTATTTCTATATGTCAGAGACTAGAACGAGAACCAATGGATTCAAGTTATAAGAAAAGAAATTCCTTCCAAACATCATGAAGAAATTCTTACAGTAAAGAATTATTCAACAATGGAATGGATCACCTTAGATGGTGGCAGACTCTCCTTCTCTGGAGGACTTTAAAGAGAGTTTACATACTGCTTTAGTTGTGTATTCTTGCATGGCAGGGGGTAGACTAGGTGGTCCTTTGGCTCCCTTCCACCTCTAAGCTTCTATGATTCTATGATTTTGTAAGTACTTAGAGGTGGGAATTGTGTGGCCTCCAGACCTCCCTTAATCTTTATGAAAAACTCTGTTGGAGAATTGAGGAAGTTAAAATGTGTATCCAGAGGCCTCTGGGTGTAGTTCATTTGTTGTTTTGGATTCATGAAACCTCAAACTATCCCCAAATACATCACAACATTACTCCTAGTTTCATAAAATAACAAGGTGTGGCTCAGAGAGATCCAGAAGGGCTGACAATGGGAGGAGTGCAGCTCCCAGATGATCTGCAGCTGCCCAGCTATCAAGTGTAGGAATAGTTAACTCTCTTTAAGCAACAAGTTCCATATTTTAGGTCTCCCTATGACCATAACCTCTAACAGGGAACAAACCAAGTTATCTATTGCTTATTCCACTGTTTGGAGAGGAATACTTGTTATTGTTGTTGTCATTGTCTACCATCAAGTTTTTTCTGACTTATGGTGACATATATAATACTTACAGAACCCATCATGGGTTATTCTTGGTGAGATTTGTTCAGAGGGGATTTGCCTTTGCCTTTCTCTGAGGCTGAGAGAGTGTCACGTCCCCAAGGTCATCCAGTGGGTTTCCACAGCTGAGAAGGGATTTGAACTCCAGTGTTGTAGTCCAATACTTAAACCACTACATCAAGTTGGCTCTCTAGAGGTGTACATATAAGAGCTAAAATAGTAGCTCATGAGATATTTCTGTAGAAAAACACCCAGCACAGTAATTAAGCAAACTTACCTGCAAACTAAAAGAGTATCTTTTAATTTGCAGTTCTGTGTATTGGGTTTTTCTTTGTCTCTTGTTTTACTATATCTGTTCTGATCTATCGAACTTGAAAATGGCCTGTCTCCTCTGGCTTAAAATCTCCATTTTGTCTGGGATCATTATCTGATAAGGGCTAACAAATTTGCATTTGTAGGCCCTTTGGTTCCATTTGTTGCAACATTTGAGAACCCATGCTCCTCTGTTCCCAGATTCAATAATTTCAACACTATATCACTTAGCAATTGTCTATGGAGAATTGTCAGTTCTTGTGAGGAAACCAAGTCAACAAAAGCTTATGCTGCAACTTCTTCTATGCAGTTAGTCTCAAAGGTGCTACAAGATTCCCTTGCATACTGATATTTCACACTAACACAGCTATGCCTCTGAATTAAAACCCATCTAGACTTAAGAGGATCCTTTTATTCAGTGAAGTACACACCTCTTCCCCTTTTTTATCCTGAAGATCTTATTTTCACCAAGAAGGTGAAAATCCAGGGTCAAATCATGTTGTTAGTCTTCATTAGTAGCCCTAATCAATGGGACTTTCAAAGAACTAAGGGGTCTTGCAGAAATATTTTAAAAGTACCATTGATTCAATCGATCAGCTCTAGCTGGAACTGAACATCGGATTTAGCCTATAGACTCAAGCCTGATTGAGTTGTGGCATTTTTGACTTTAGATGCCACCCTTCTCCACTAAAGATGTATCAGAGATGGAGAATGCCCATTCTTCATGCTTTCTTTTGGATTCTCCTGCCCACTTTTTTCAGTCCCCTTTTCTTTTACATGTTCTTAGAACCAGAGTTTGAAAAAAATATTTTTTTTTGGACTGCAACTCTAATATTTCAGAATCACTCAAAGTAACATTAGCGTTTTATATGATTTGTAGTTCCTCAAAGAACTTTTCCACCATATCTATCTTCCACCCCCTTTCTTTCCCACCAAATGTTTAAGCATCACTGCACAGCTGATCTCTCTCAAATTTCTGAATGTGGAGGTGTGACACTCCTATTAGTTAGTAATATATGCTAGTTCTGCCTAGGCCAGGATTAATTGCCTGTCCTCCAACAAGGATTGGAAAGGAAAATGTTGCTCTAATAATAATCACTACTTCGGTCTCAGGAGGCAGGATGCACACAAAGACATTTAATCTGATGGGATCCCAGATATTGTTAGACTACAATTCCCCAAATGTCCCACTATTGACTGTGTTAGCTAGGAATTCTGGGATTATCATCTAATAATACTGGAGAGAGCATGGTGGAGTATGTGACCTATTGCGTCTCTTCTTCAGTCATTTTCATCCTTTGTTCGCTTCACAAGAAGGGTTGAGTTTGCTGGTGCAGCTGACTGACTGAAGATGAAGGACCTGGAGAACTTCAACAGAGAGGTAGATAAAAGGGTGAAAGAACTTTGTGGCCTGCACAAATTTCATAGTGACATGTAGAAAAACAGAGTGCATCAAGTAGTGTTGTTGGTCTGCAACTCCCAGTATTCCTTGCTATTGGCTATGCTCAATGGGGCTGGTGGAGTTGCAGTAGCCAGTAAAATAAATATGAGGCTTTTCAGCTACTTCTGTGTCTTTGATGTCAGGCCATAAAGGTTAAAAGACATTATGGCCTCATTCCCACTTACAGATAAATCGATGTGTGATCCGAATCGATGGATCGAGATTTATACTACACTTGCCCTGATCACATTTTCTGTCATCAAAATAACCCACTTGTGGTTCCCATTCATGAATGAATCAATTCAAAATGATTCGGTTCCAGACAGTTGAAGGGAAAATTTGAATCAATTCCAATCTGCTTGTGGTTCATACTTGCGCGGAATTGATTTATTGAAAAAGAAGCGGGGAAAAATCAGCATCAAAAAGACACGGGTTAAATGGGTCTGGAACATGGCCCCCCCTCTTGGAATCGCTTCGATGATTTGGATTAAGTGGAAACCAGGGTTATTTGAACCAGTTCAAACCAATTTGCAATCCGGTTTAAAAGGTAGTGGGAATGAGGCCTACTGGTATCTCTATTAAAAATATATTACTTTTCTTCATGGCATCTAATAATAAAGACAACCAAATGATGTTGAAATTAAGGCAGTAGAAAAGTATGACTGCAGCTAGTATAAACAATGGAAAACCCAATATATTTCAAGCTGCTCTTGAAGTTCAGGACAGATGCAGGACAGACAAAAGGGAATACTTCTTACAGATGAATGACAGGATTTGCTCTCAAAGGATATGATGATGGCCAGCAGCTTACCTCTAAGGGAATAAAATTGTCAGTGGGTAGTAGTCATAATTGAAACACACGTTCCTGAGAAGCAAGAGGCACAGATGGCTCTCATGTCTTGTCATGGGCTTCCTAGTTGCCCAAAGTAAGAAACAAGACACTGAACAAGATTGGCATGATCCAGCAAAATTCTTACTAAATACCCAAACAGAGGATCCCTGGAAAAAGTTAACTTACTAGAATGATTTTAGTATCATCTTTTTTTTTAGATAAACCTGCTTTTTAAAAGCTATTTTAGATCTTTTCCTGGTGATGATCTGAGCATGGCTTCAGCTGCTTTTGGCTGCAAACTCATGCACATGTAAACACCATTAAACTCAATTGAACCTACTTTTGAATAGGCATGGAGGGCAAAGTTAGGTCTGGTACTGTTTATGATAAATAACTGATGTTCATTTCATTGTTTCAGAAAAAAAATCACTTTCCATTAGTATGACATTTTCAATGCTACAACTGGCATAATGCTTAACTGAATTGAAAACAGAGCATATAATCGCCTGGAAAACCCCTAAGATCATTTTAAGGAAAATCCCCTTGAATGGCTCCATCTCTTTCCCACAAGCATAACTGAATGTCTGAATCTTTCAGGGTACACGTCATTGAGAATGGAATCAGAGTCTACTACAAATCTTATTTAACTTGATATAGCTTACTTGATTTTGTATTATGATTAAATAATTACAGTGCTAATTAACATTCAGAAATGAATCTGCTTCTTCTGCTGAAGCTGCTTTTGCATCTTATTTCATGGAAACCTGAAAACTTCAGATCTGTTTCCCAGCTGTTCTTCTCAAATCTATGCCATCAGTAGATTTACTCTTTGGAGATTTGTGTATGATTAACACTTCTCACATATTTTAAACTGGTAAATGTCCTTTAGAATGTCCTTTTTAAAATACAGTAATACAAGGAGCAGATTTTCCTCTGTTGCTGAGTTGCATGTGTGGACTTTTGATCCTTGTCACAGAGGTGAAGAACTGCAAGACGGTCAGAAAGTGGCGCAGCTGTTAATATATGGCACTGCTTCTAAAGGTGGGCAGTGGTTCTGTTGGCTGTGGGATTCTGGGAATCAGACTGTAAAAAAGTCACCTATCTAAGCTCCACTTGCCACACCACCATGTTCACCTACATGCCAGGCTCTAAGCTAAATGCTAAAAGCAGTGAGGTCCCATGCTGTTCTTGAAGGCGAAGTGAAGGATAGGAAGCTAGCCTTGGCCAAGAGCTAGATGTAAGTTCAGCTGGCATTCATTTCTCACTTGAAAGGAAGAGGGTATAACCAGCCTAGGATACTCCATCCTTTCTGCTTCTATTCCATGCCTACCATCAACCTCTCCTCTCCATAGAGAGCAGGATTTTGCTATGTATGTTTTGTATATGTAGTGGCACAGCTTTAAGACACGCATCAGATCCATGCCATCATCCACCATCACGCTAACAACATCTCAGTCTTTAAAAGCAAATAATGTCATGTGTATCTTGAATGAACTTTATATAACCAGCAGCGTTTATGAGTAAAGAAAGTATCAAGGCAGATGTAAAATAGCAATTCCTAAACCCAGCTAGAGCAGAATTACAGACTCTACATAAATGTTCACTTACCATGTTACCACTCACTCATTCATTGAGTGTAGTCTAAGTTGGGGCTAGTAATTGGATTTATTTATTTATTTAAATATTCAGTACAGAAATACCCCATTCTGTACTGAGAGATCTCAGGGCAGCAATTCAAACAATTTAAAACATTAAAACAATCAAAGATAAGTTAAATTACCTAAAAAGCATGTTAAACAACATAGTAATTCAAAACAGACAGTTTCAAGCTGTATCCCATACCCTCCAACTGTCCCTATTTGGCAGAAACAGTCCCAATTAATCCTCTGTCCTGCCACTTTTTCAGTAGCTTTTAAAATATCTTAATTTCTCTTTCTTCCGCCTGCTTATTCTTTTTGTCCACAACTTGCTTCAACTGCTGGAAACTGCATTCAAAATGCAAAAGTAGTTTGTACACATTTTACTCAGCCGGAGGGACAGGAAAAGAGAGGAAGGAATTGTGCCCTTCCCAGTAGGCCCAGGCAAAAGCAAACTGCTGCAGCCTCTCCTAGCATGTGTGATCTTTCTCGTTAAAAACTTTTGCCATCTTGTCCACACTCTGATGTTGCTTGATCACCTGTGTCCTGGTTTACACCTGTGAAATACTGGAGGGTATGCAATGCATATGTACAAATTATAGAATGAAGGCAACATCTATGCCAGTTAGGCCTTCATTTTCCCCACAGTGTATCACTTGATCTTAGTCCTTGTGCAGGTGAGTATTTAGGGCAAACTTCCCACTTAACGGGTTTAAAGCAGAAGTGAAAGCTGTGCAACTGTCAGGTTGTTGAACTGTAACTCCCAGTAGTTCCAGCCAGCATAGTTAATGGTGAGGAATGCTGAGAGTTGTAGTCCAACAACAACTTGAAGCCAACATAATTCCCACCCATTTTAATTATAAAGAGATCTTAAATTTCCTGGCAACCTATCAAACTTATAGTAGTTTGATAGCTACAATTATGTTCTAAACAAACTTTCCTTTGCAGAAGGAAAAAAAGATTGCAAGACTCAGTTTCTATCCCCACATAGCACACAACCAGAGTGACTTGCAAAATGTTGAAAAACTAGTTTAAGACGGGCCAACTGCCAACTACTGTACATTTTCTTATTCTCCTTGGCCTATGTGCGAGCTACAAGGACAAAGCACAAGGAAGTTTGCTTTCCTTGGGAGGTGGATTTAACTGAAAAAGAAAGTTAAAACAGCGTCAACTCCTGTTGAACAAAATCCTCTTTATAAAGCCTCCCATTTTGTTTTTAAACCCCAACCACACAGCAGGAAAACAAGATAGAATCCATAGAGATGAAAACTGAAGATAAATGTCGAAAGAAACACACATGTATGCAACCAGGCTAAAAGTATACATTTAGAAAACATCAAAACACGTAATATGGAATACATCATATTTCCACCGGCATTCCTGCTCAAATATATAGTGTAACAAATACAAGAGTTCCCATAACTATGATCAATAGTAATTTTTTAAAAATTCTTTTGCCCGAGAGTGCTTTCACACTACACAACTATAGCACTATAGCAGAATAAAACACTGTAACTGTGTAGTGTGAACGATATGAAACATGAGTGTTTTTAAATAGCATGGATATAACAAGGGAACAGGATGTAATGCCATTTCAGGAAGGATTTATGTTTGGTGCTGGATAAAAATAACCTAGAACTTTGCTAGGGACAAAAAGAGTTAGAGAATGACTATGAAACAACTC
The DNA here is from genome assembly GCF_019175285.1 of Sceloporus undulatus. NCBI lineage: Eukaryota > Metazoa > Chordata > Lepidosauria > Squamata > Phrynosomatidae > Sceloporus > Sceloporus undulatus. The sequence continues at coordinate 117,365,173 of NC_056526.1, forward strand.
CTTTTAACTTTTTGAGAAGCAGTCTTGTCTCTCCTGAGTTTGTATTGTAGTATTAAAGCCGCAGCTGCCGGTTATGGCATTTGTGGAAACAACAGCGAACTTTTTCAGGGGAGACCTGCTTAAAATTTTTATAGAAATTTTACAAAGATTTCTTTATAATGTAGCAATCAGTCAAATTTAACTGAACATCTTGCTTTGGTCCATCCTGTGGCATGAGATAAAGCTAAGAGCACACGAGAACTAAAGGTCCAGTGTTGGTTTATACATGCAAAATCCAGTGCTGTGCCCAGAGAATTTGATCTGTGTTTGTAAATTGACTAGTGTACTTTATTTCTTTGACATCAGCAGAGTTGTTATTTGATAACATCCAAATGTCAGAGCTCGAGCAATTACTTTTTTTGTTGGCTAAGGATTCTGAGAGTAACTTTTTTGAATGCTAGTTTTATTTAAAATGTCTACTTTTATACCATTTATGTTGAGACCTTGAGTAAACCTGTTTTGTCCCTATAGGCCCAAGTACTCTGCCTTCTGGACCATAATCCAGGGCTACACCAAGTAAGTTGCACTACCCCGATAAAAGACAGCGACCCACCAGAGTTTCCCCTTCCCTCTCTGAAATGTGTACAATAAATTACACGCACCAATGATTCAAAAACATCCAACAACATACCCACTCTTGGGCATTTTCTTATACTGTACCTGCTTGTTGTGGTCCATTATATAGAATGACAACCAAGAAATCCAAAACATTATACAGTCTCTGTATCCATAGGCTTGCCATCTGTGGATCTGCGCATATGCAGCTGGCAAGCCATGTTGTTCCCAAGAGCTGCACATGCATACGGCCATGTTAACAGGTTGCGCACGTTGCCCTATCATTAGTAAGAATGGGACTTAGGATCCCATTTTTTTTGTATCTGAGGGTGGAGGGTCCAACTGTAACGATAAAATATGGGCTGACTGCAGATAATAAAGAGGAGGAGAGAACTTAAGCTGCACCGGCAATAAGGGGCGCATCTACATTGTAGAATAATGCAGTTTGACATGACTTTAAGTGCTGTAGCTCCATCCAATGGAATCCTGGGATTTTTAGTTTCATAAGGTCATTTGCCACCTCTGCAAAAGTGTGTTGGTGCCTCGCAAAACTACAAATCCCAGGATTCTGTAGGACAGAGCTACAGCACTTAAAATGGTGTCAAACTACATTATATCCACAGTGTAGGTGCACCCAAGGTCTATTTCTAGTCCGAAGGATCATGTGAAGATTCAACAAAAATGACTAAAGAGTCCCCATTGTTTCAGCAAGCCTGACACTGATATATAAAAAAAATTCTAGAATGGACGACAAGGACCAGTTTTTAAGGAATGTTTTATTGACTACCTCCTAAGAAAGCACTTTTGAATGAAACAACACACAAAAGAACAGGAATTCAGCAAAATACAGTCTGCACTAATAGCACATTTTAAAATAAGGCAAACATACAATATTTTTTTATAGTTTGTTCTTAACCTAAAAAAGTTCACATTTCAAGTCATAACTTGCTTCAGTAGTGTATAAATGAAATGTTTCAGAAATGGTTATAAAGTCAAACCCACAGACTGGTGGCTCATGTGAGGCCGCCGGAAGGGCCTTGATGACCCTGTCACCAGGCATTCTAGCAAGTACCTTTGCACCTGCCCAGAGTTCCTATGGACAAGTGCATTTTAAAAACTATTGCCCAATTTTAGTTTGGGGTCGACTGTTTCTGAAGATACTATAGGTCTATGCAAAATACAGTAAGAAATTCACTTCTGTAAAAAACAAACGAACAGTGACACAAGTACCTGGGTACAGTATGTTGGTGCAAGCCCTCAACGTAATAAAGTTTTTTAAAAAATAATATAGGCTCAGGTCTCCTTATTATTAATAATATTATTTTGCATGGTGGGATAAAATAAAGCCAGGGCAGAGAGAAGAAAGGGATGATTACACTCAGGCCCAGAACGTTGAAAAGTTAATTTTTTGTACTAGATTGCTCAGAATCCCCTAAGCCAATATGGCCTACTGGGAGATATAGTCTAGGAAAGTAACCATTTCAATGCTCTACCCATTAGCAGCCATTCTACAAGGGCTTGCACAGTGCAGTCTTGAAAAAGTGTTTGACCATGTGGGTGAGATAAAACAAAATTGTTTTTTAATTTTTAAATTTTAGATTACATCTTAATGCTTTTGTTTTGTTTTTAAATTTGCTGTTCGCCACCTTGAGTCCCTGTAGAGGGAGAAAGGTGGGATATAAGTGAATTAAATAATAATAATAATTCAGGAGGTGGCGGTCCAAGAACCACCAAAAATCACACCAGGTTTTTTGTGGGTTTTTTGGGCTGGCAAATGCCAGGCTATGGATGCCAGCCATGAAAGCCTTCGACTTTACATCACATCAGGTTCTCAGCAAAGCTCCAGCTGCTGAAAGTGGCCAAGTTCATAGGTAAACCATAGCTAGACCTGTTCTACTTCAGACTGCATCTGCATCTCTGTTATGTATGAATGTTCCTCCATATATGAAAATACAAAATCCGTCCAACACACCATCAGTCAGGAAGTGCAATTCTTGCCTAGCTTTTTCATAGCATGGTGAGATTACTTTTTGTATTTAGGAACATTTTACTATTTGTGTTGCCCCCATTAATCTGATACAGTTCAAAGAGAGGTGCACCATATCTAGAAGAGCTAGGCTATGGTGAGATACGGGCCTCAGGCTAAATCCTCGGGGCTCGTACTCAAAGAGTGACAGGACATTTCTGGGATGTCACATTAAAGCAAATCAACTCCATAAAAACATTTCAGTAGTTAAGGTGGTCCTTTGAGGTAGGGTATAGTAGTTCTTCCAGTAATAGTGGATTATTTTTTTAAAAGGACCACCTTTTGATAAACTATTTTTTCCATTTCTCGTGAAAATGATAGTCTTGAAAATACGTGTATTTCATATTATAATTTAAATTCAAGAAAGTTTTTCTGACTAGGACTGCTTAGACTCTATTATAAATTATAATTAACTGCATATACTGTAATTATGTTTAAATTACAGTAAATTTGTGCATTTCACCTTTGCCTTAGGGATTCACACTGGCTGCATGTGCATGTCAGACTAAGCTGTCATGTTAGCCATGGTTTGTTGGTCTGTGCATTAATTGTCCTACACATAAGGAAATATATCACAGTTTGTGAAGTCGAAGGCTTTCATGGCCGGCATTCATAGTTTTTTGTGGGTTTTTTGGGCTATGTGGCCTCCTTACCCAGGATCACACTGTGTGTGTGTGTGTGTGTGTGTGTGTGTGTGTGTGTGTATATATATACCCACTCTTTTCCAGGTCAGCATTCTCTGAAGATGCCAGCCACAGATGCTGGCAAAACGTCAGGAATAAACTCTTCTAGAATATGGCCACATAGCCCGAAAAACCCACAAAAAACTATATCACAGTTTGTTTTCCCCATTTTTGGGGGGAGGGGTCTGTTTTACTTCTTGGGAAACAAACCAGGGACAATCCACACTTTTGGAACTCAGATGTAATGAGAAGCCATGGTTTTAATAAATTAGAGGTCATGTGCTAAGAAGAAACCGTGACTTCTACTTGAGGTTTGTGGCAATTTAACAAACAATGGCTTATTTGTAGGCATGGATTCAGATACAATAAGAAGCCAAAATTCAACAAACCACAGTCTGCTTTACCATTATGTGCAAAATTGACAATTAAATGCACCATTACATGAACAGGTTGGGATTCCAAAATGTTATACATATACCCCAGTAATTCTCTTCAATTTGCTAGTGTTTTCATAATTGCTTCCATGTTCTCATGCAGCAATACGAGATTTTCAGACTTGGCACTCTCTCTTTAAAATTATTGGGGTGAAGGGGTGGGGAAGTGCTATAGACGCTTCTGAATATGTAGAGAAGCTGCCTTCAAAGTCCTTCAGATCCCACCTATCAATGGTATATAATTTATTGCACACCTCACTTTAACAAAGTATTTAGGTGGTACCAGGGCATGTCACCATAACATAGACTGAACCACAGTCCAAAGCAAAATTTACTGTATTTTACACTCACTGTTTTGCTAACTAAAGCCTTTAAACAGGCCACAAAATACTTCAATAATATTACTTAACAAACATATTTTGAAATAAAACATTGAAATAAAATATTGGCTCTGTGGCATGGCCACATGGCCACAGCAAAAAGCAAAATAAAACAACTCTTTAAAATGTATTGTGAAGATATTTACATGCTGTTATCTTTAACAGTGGTCCCAATCCTTCCTTCTCCAATGCACACATTGAACTCCCCTTAATAATGATGACAAGTTTGAGTGGAAGGGTGCACGAGGCAAGAGAATAAATGCCATTTAATTGTACTACTACACCCATATTTCAATATGAAACTTGATAAAGCCACTGTAAAAAGCAGGGTTATTTTTTTGTTTTGCTTTCTGTCAGGAGCACATTTGGTTCTAGATTCCAGTGGCATACATTCTGTCTCTGCAGTGTACACTTTAAAAGAATAATAATTAGCACTTCAGGCTGCACTTTGTATGGGAATACAATAACATATGGGGATTAAAAAGGATTATTCACAGGCATGCGTATGGCCAGAGTTGAACTGTACAGTATGGTTTAAAAAGCTGTAAGAAATCACAACCTACCATCCCTTATTTTATCTCTGCACACGTAATAGTTCCAGATAGCTCCTGCATAAGCCTTCTATCTTGCAAACTTACTTCTTCAGCACCACTTATATTAGGTACAGTTTTCACCAGGGATCCAAATATTTCACAGTTCTGTGAAGATAGAAAATGCCCTTGCAATATAGTAATAGCTAAGCTTCTTAAGTGGCCTGAAAGTTAAAATAAAATAGTCAAAGATACAGGTGGCAATTAGGTAGGAGTGAGAATTTCAGCTTAGTTCATTTTGATTAGAATTCATCAGAATTTAGATTTCATTCATATTCTAAAGTGAAACAACTTGAGATGTTAAAAAGAATTAATGGGGGCGAAACCAAAACTGACACACTCACTTATCCCTAAAATGGCTGCATTTGAATGGTTGGGAATTTAGCCATGTTGGTATTAGAGGGCAACATTTAGAATATTAGACAGTAATACTCTAATTAGCACTGAAGCAGAGTTACCACCTCCTTTTTCTGAAGGGCCATAATTTAGAAATGTCTAGCTCAGGCTAAGCCTGGCAAATACAGCACGGCCGTTCCATTCGCAGGCACAGCATATGTGGCTTCCTTGTGCTGCTATTCATTGTGTGTGCCTGTGGCGCATGTGCGTCGCACCGCCGCGAACATAAGCCCCATTCTATTGAATGGGGCTTGAGCTTATGCAATATTTGCCTTACGTGGGGGGGGGTCCGGAATGGATCCCCGCATAAGGCTCCACTGTGTGTGTGGGTATATTAACATTCCTATTGTGCTGAAAGTGGTAAACCCAAACTGAAAAAAAGCAATACAAATTAAAGAGTATAGAATATATTCCAGAAAATATCGAGATAACCAGAGATCCTTTCCCCCCACTATCACTTTGTGTCTTGGGATTTGAAATAGCATGTAATGATAGACTGGCAGGTATCAACAAATGCAAGGAGTTCATACTCTCTGTTTCTTTCTCTCTCTGGGGTCATTCCCACTTACATTTGAATCAGTGCACGATTTGTGTTTGCTCCGTGTGGGTAAATTGATTCCAAAAGGTCCAACGTTAAAAGCGGATCTTTTCATTACCCCCCTGTAATTGCTTCTTTTTTGGCATGATTGTCATCCCCACTAGTTTACATCACTTCAAAATGCATGTCAATCATCTGTGCATCATCAGTGGTGTAAGCAGCAGCTTGGGCAACCCGCCTTAGGAAATATATATATATATATGATGTGATTCGTTGTTTTTGCAACTAGTTGTAATCAAAGTGCAGGAAGTAGTTGCAAAAGCACCCATTGGTTACACCCCAAGCTCAAAGATAGCACTGAGAGGGGGGGGGATGGTGGATCTACCATTAGTCTCTCCCCTCCAGAATGAGGCAATTCAGATCCGTCGTTCCCACTTGTTGAACATGCTGCAGAATCGATTCTTTTCAAAAGAACCACTTTTAAACTAGTGTCAGGATAAATTGGGTTTTTTTGCATTTGCCTTGCTTCATCGTGATTGCAATTAATCACACCAGGATCAAAATCGGTTTCAAATGGGAACGACGGTCATATAAATCGATTGTCAATTTGCTCTATTCCGTAGTGGGAATGAGCCCTCTGACATTTTGACCAAGATGCTCATGAATAGATATGACAAAAGAGCTTAAGGTATCAACTGCTACCTGATTATTTTAACTGGAAATACAGTGGACCTTTGTTATACGCTGGGGTTTGGTTCCAAGATCCCCCGTGGATAACAAAATCCATGGATGCTCAAGTCCCATTAAATATAATGACATAGCAAAATGATGTCCCTTATAAAAAATGGAAAATCAAGGTTTGATATTTGAAATTTATATATTTTTTGGAATATTTTCAAATCCGTGTATAAAAAATCTGTGTATAAGAAGGGCTAACTGTATCATGGATTGCATCTGTTGCTTTCTATATGCCTGGTACTGAGGAGGTAAGAACTTTGATTAAACAATATATGGAAAGCCAGTTTCCTAACAGAGGAATAGCACACTGAACACATACACCTGCAGACAAAGTATTGAACAATCTAGATTCACATGTGCAGTGATACAATAAGGATCCATATACCTATGTTTGTTTGTTTTTATGTTAAGTTGACCACTTCTGTAATAAATGTATATCATTGGTCTTCTTATAAAATATAAATGGTTTGCATCTGTTTTGTGTCTAAAAATTACAGGATGCTGATGAATACAAAAGATGGCTCTGTGGAAAATGCACAAAAAAAGTTTTCCTTAACATTAAGTATAGTTCCATATAAGCAAATATAAGGGACCTTTTTAAATAACAACAGGTGTTCAGTTGTGGCTCTAGATAACAAAGAAACCATACAAATGCCTGGACATAATGCACACATCTCAGACACTTTCAAATTGCACTTTCCAGTTTAACTTTTTAAATAAGACACATGTTTGTATATAGATATAGATATATATTTAAAAAATCTATTGCATGTATTTTTAAATATCTAATAGAGTTTTCAAAATATATTGTTTAAAAACTTTTCCCTACCTGCTCAGGTGCACTTTTTAATATTTAGTTGATATATTATTAAAGGCACTACAAAATAGAAATCTCTGGAGTGCAGAACTTGCTAAAAAATAACCTTCATGCCACAAATATAGTGAATATAACATAGGAAAAAAAAACCCTACAACTGTATATAAACCTGTGAAGAAGAATGGGCCCTGAAAAATAAGCCATTTTAGAAATATAAGAATATAGGCATATTAAAATATTTTTAAAAAGCCTAAAAAGTTAGTAAAAACTTCATGAGTATAAAAGATTTCAAACATGATGATATATTTGATATAAACTTCACTTCCAGGTTTTATCATCAGTTTACTCACATCAGGACATTTTCTTCTGTAGGTTCGTTCTTCATAAATAGTAAAATGTTCCTTCAAGGTTCCCCCATCCCATCCCACCCTCACCAATGGCCAGCAGTCTCAGTAGGTTTGATAGACATCATGGATTGGAACCTGGATTGTTGCAGCTGGAAATGCCTGAGGGATGTACCCAGCATATCCCCCATATGCTGCCGCAGCAGCTGCCGCAGCTGCATTTTTCTGTAGTGTGGCTATTGTCGCTGTAGCCGGAGCAGCAAATGGAACATAACTTGCACCGTAGATTCCTGCAGCTGGAATTCTCTGCACATTTGGAGCCATGGTGTACACAGGAGTTATAGGCCGGCCCTGGAAACAAGCGTTTTAAAATGGATTTTTGATAGGAACCAGACTTATGTATTCTTTATACTTGAACCCTGGTAACGCAGTAGTTAAATGCCTGTACTGCAGCCACTCACTCAAAACCATAAGGTTGCAAGTTCAATACCAGCTAAAGGGCTCAAGCTCGACTCAAGCTTGCATCTTTCCGAGGTCGTTAAAATGAGTACCCAGATTGTTGGGGGCAATTAGCTTACAGTTGTAAACCGCTTAGACATTGTTAGTTCAGTATGAAGCGGTATATAAATGAAGCTGTTTGTTATGTTATACTGAAATGGGGTGGACAACAAGGGCAGGTCTAGGGCCTAATTTCTGCTTCTACCCAGAGGCTGAACAGATTGACAAAACACAAATACCTTCTACTTCTCTGAAAGGTCCAGAGGTACACTGAGTGGGCATTTTAAAATATTACATAATGCAGGGGGGAAGCCCTCTAGCCAATTTAAAAGGTGAATTGGTGCTCCTAGTTGCTTTCAAAAGAATGTGTGTGTGTGTGTGTGTGTGTGTGTGTGTGTATCAGGGATGTAGCCAGGATTTTGGGAAGGGGGGGTTGGGTGTCATAACACAATGGCACGCACATGCCACATGTGCACGCGCCATTCATTGTATTCCAGCGCAGCTTCAGCGTAAGGTTTGGTTGATATTATTTTTAACATAAATTAACGGAAGGGGCGGGGAGTCTGGACTCCACAGACCCCCTCTTGGCTACATCACTCTATATATGCTCCTTTGGAAGCATCTAGTAGCATCAGTTCACCAACAGCTGCTTTGAAAATGTGACCAAAGGGCAAATTATATATAAAATTTGCCTCTTTGGTAATATTTTCAAAGCAGCTTTTGGTACTTGGAATAAGATGGAATCTCTCTATGTCAAGGAAAATGATCTGCTAAATTTAGTACAGGGTTGGGGAAAGTACAGCCCTAGGGCTTCATGTGGATCTCCAAGGCAGCATATGAAGCCCTTGATCCCTTTTGACTCTTTGGACTGCCCTTTTTCTGACAATATATCTGACAACATATTTTGACAATGAAGAGACTCCACCTTACTCCAAGCACCAAGAGCAGGTTTGAAAATCTTTCTGCTTCTCAACCCATATGAGTTTTAACACATGTTGAAACATCACAGGACTTGACACTATGTGTTTTAATCCTTTGTAGTAAGAGACACTTTAGAATTGTGGACATGAATTTTGGAATAAAGCCAATGGGAAGAGTATGGCAGGGGAATAAAGTCAATGGGAAGCATATGGCTCTTACTGAAACCCGACAAGTTAGCTAATCTTTAAGTAGCTTGGAGACAACCGTCAGCAAAAGTGTCCTGTTTTTCATGTTGCTTTTGTAAAATTGTAAACAAACAAATAAATAAATGCCACTTTCAATGGGAGCACAACATGAAGCCAGTCGTTCTGTCTATCCTGGACAGACATAGTGGAAATCACTTTAAAAAAAGTTACCTGAAAGGGAGGAGGGGTTGAAACTGCAGGTATTACAGCTGCTGCTGCTGCAGCTGCTGCAGCAGCACTAGCAGGATCCTGCTGGACAGCAATAGGGCTGATGATATGCTCCACTGCATGGATCTTCCCATCTTCTATCATCTTTGCTGTTGGTGCAGCTTGAAACATGGAATATTGAGTACCAATAGTTGGAATTGCCACTGGAAAAGACCAGAACAAGATATCATCAAGGAAGACTTGAAAAAACCCTGTTGTTCATTATACTACAAATAACGTTTCTCCCAGTCCATAACCCAGCATAGAGCAGAGGAAAGTAGCTTTCTTTTTGGACTGAACTCCCAGAATCTCAGCATGGCCACACACATGGCCATCTTTCTAAGCTCTAGGTTAAGAGGAATTATTCCATTTTAACTTGAGATCACCAATCCATGGGGTTCATGTTCATTTTGACGTCTCTGTTGCGAACCACACATACCAATGTCAACTTTTCACAGTCTGATGCCCTCCATGATTGCTGCCATGCTAACTGAGGTTGGTGGGTGTTGTAGTTTAATATCTAGACAGCATCAGGCAGAATATGCTGGTCTATGTGATATCTAAATAGCTGAGGATGGTGGGAGTTAAGGTACAACATATCTGGAGAATTTTAGGTTGTGCAATAGTGGTGGTGAACAGAAATAAAGTTTTTTTACTTGCTTGATAGTGAAAATCCACCCACCAGGCAGGAATTCACATAGGTTCCCTTCAACAAGTTTCTGTCCAAGATATAAATACTTCTCACATGGCACCACGAAGGAGGGGATATCTTTCCAAAACTACATGCACTTTACCAATTCAGAAGAACAAGCTCCTCCCTGCCTCCCATTTGTGGCGGGCTTGTAAAAAGGGGAAAAGTTACTGGTCTGATTTTATAATGTTACCAGAAATGTTTTTGTTGGGTATTGTGGATAAAGAATTGAAGAGAAAATATTGTTTGCTTCTTTGATATATGACAACAGCAGCAAGAAACTTATAAAAGGACTGAAGCATTGATGATGGATTGTTAAGGTTGCTGAGTTAGCCCAAATGGCCAAATTAACATGATGTCTAAAGGATAAGCTCAAGTGAAGACTTTTGGAAAGACTGAAAATTCTTACGGTTTTTAAAATAGTTTTTATTAGCAATAAGAAATCAACCAATGTAATAATGTGGTTATGGTTTTTAATAAGTTTATTAGAATTATCAAGTTGGATCTGTACTGGCAGAATAATATTTTTCCCTTTTTATTTTTCTTTCACATTACAGTCAGGATTGGGGTTGGGTGGGGGGTCAGAGCCCTATTGGGTGTTAATTATTTGTCTTTTTTCCGCTTTTTTTTTAAAAAATTCCTGTCTTTCTGCATTTTTATATATTTGGAATGTATATTGCTTTGATTGTAAATTAATTGTTCATGTTAAAATAAATAAAAATTAGAAAAAAAGAAAATGAAAAGCAAGAAGTATTAATGCAGCTAGTTCTTCACATATCTTTAGAAATAACACATGGAATCTTTCGACTTGCCAAAAACAAATAAAAGGGCATATTTCTTAACCTAACTCCTTTGGGGTTGTCAATCCAGGGAAGTTGGTTTCAACTAGGCCTTTGAATAATGGCAAAACTGAAAAGTACAGTACAGAGAGCAGAAAGCTAACTAGCTGTCTGACACCATTAGCAGGGCCAGTGTGTATAGTCATTTGAGTACTGGACTATGTCTCTGGAGACTAGGGTTCAAATCCCTGCTCAGCCACGGAAAGCCACTGGATAACCTTGAGCAAGTCACACTCTCTCAACTTCAGAGAAAGGCAATGGTAAGCCTCCTCTGAACAAATGTTACAAATGTTTTCCCTCTCTACCATTGTGCTCCAGCATCTCCAGGGGATTTGGGGAACAATTTCCCCACATTTTTAGTCCCCTGGGCCATTTTCAAGAGAGGTCTTTTTTTAAAACTGGTAGTGACCCTGAAGTTGAAGCCATTTTCTGTTTTTAAAAAACAGCCCAAAACAATCTAGAGAAGGCCAAAAACACAATGAAACTGACCCCCATGCCTCCAGGTTGTGATTCTGTTCACTGGGTCAAATTTGATGGGAGTGTGGGGGCAGCCCTCCAAAGCAGTGTTGAGGTCCAATATGGAGCCCTAACATCTGGCAGTTGCCCACCCCTGGCTTCAAGGCTGGAAAAATTACTTTATTAAACTACTGGGATATTCTGGGCATTGTAGTCCAACAAAGTAAATTTCCCAACCATTATCTTCTCTTTCTGAAGGAACCAAAAATATAATGAGAATGTATTTGCCATCACTACCATGCCAATGTTTCTCCCATTCCAACCATTATACCAACCTGTGCCAGGTTTAATGGCAACTGGGCCGACAGTAGACAGATCCAAATTAGGTACAAGCTCATATCCTTTTTCTTGCTGTTTCCCTTTCCCTTCGTGATATCTGCTATATATACCACGACCTGCAGAATATCCCCCAAAGTATGAACCTCTTGGGCCAGGGGCTCTGTTGCCTGCTGCACCTCGTCCTCTGCCTCTAACACTGCCTGCTTGGAAAGAAAAGCATAGAACTTAAAACAAACCCAAAACAAACTATGCACACACATAAGCAACAGTAGCAATCATTGAAAAACCCAGATAATACTTGAATTAAAGGGATAGAGGGAATTATGCACTTTATGGCTGCATTACAGTCTTGGTACATATTTTTAGCATCTACCATGTGTTCCTTGTTGAATATATGGCATGTGTCCAAAGAAGATTTTTTAATCCTGTTTTAGTTGCCCTAGACCAAAGGTGGACAACTTGTGGTTTTTCAGATGTTGTTGGAGTGTAACTCCTTCATCCCTCATGAACTGGATATATAGGCAAGTGCAGATGGGAGTTACTGTACTGTCCAACCACTTCTGGAGAGCCACATGTCATCCACCTAACTAAGTGGTTGGTTTTGCAGAGTGAACCAAGCAACTATTTGGAGAGGAGACAGATTCAGTGGGCAGGACATAACCTGGGGGGTTGGGGAAACTGCCAGAATAGAAAAATCTCAAACAGTAAGTGCTGTTTCTTGGAGCAACAATACTAAGATGATACAACTGTTAGTTAAATCACTGCAACGAGCTTTATGGTGGGCTTATTTTAGAAAATCAACTGTTGTTGGAAGACTATCAGCCCCTCTCAGAAGGAGTTCCTGCCAAGTGTTCATCAGTTGGGTAGAGGTAAAAGGCCTCTCCAGAAACAGGAGAGAGGAAAAGGGGGCCTCTTTCAGATTACACATTTATGGCCATGTGATTCCATTTGAACTGTCATGGCTGTATCCTGGAATTTGTAGTTGTTCTGAGCCAAGTTAGACTTGGCTCAGAAGTCTAAGTACCCTTTCCTAGAATGAAGATCATAGTGATATAAATGTGTACAGTGAAAGGCCAAGCAGGCTCACACACCAGTTGTTGATGGCAAGCTGTTCAATTTTCACCAGCCCAGTCCCAGGTCTTGTTTTTCCTCAGTCATCATAATCGGTACTTTGAAATGAATACATATAGGCAGTCATCTTAACTTTTGTAATCTAGAAATTACATCCTTTTTCTGATATCTGCCATGATCATCAGTGTGGCTACAGCATTTAGGACAGATTAAACTGCAGTGAAGTTTCAAAGGCTGTCCTACAAAGTATCTTTTGCTTTGAATTTCTTTGGACTGCAACTCCTATCAGCCCTAGCTAATATGCATAGTGGAGAGGGATAACTAGACCCACCTGGTATTGGAAGTTAAACAGGGCCAGCCCTGGTTACTTCTTGAATGGGAGACCAACCAAGGAATACCAATTGCTATAGGCAGTATTTCAGAGAAAGGAACCGGCAGAAACACCTCTGAGTATTCCTTGACTAAGAAAACCCTATGATTTCCAAGGGATAGCCATAAACCGATAGGCAACGAAGGCATACACACACACACACACACACACACACACACACCCCTGGAAGGCCTTTCTTCAAGCCATCCTAAATATTCTCACATTCTTGTTTGAGACCTGATAGTTGTAGGGACTGCTGTGCTGTCCTGAGTTGATGCAGTACAAAGGTATCCCTGGGTAGGCAATAACTTATTTGCACAGAGGAATAGAATTAGTTTTATACACAGGCTTTTTATTCTTATACATATATAAGAGAGTTACTGCATGCCTAGAAAGGCAGTCTTTGTGGTAACCATTGAGATACAGATCAAAAGTGCTGAACACAAATCATCAGGTACTAACAAACGTAGTGCCTCAATGAATGATTTATGTAAATGATGATAAAAATGTTTACTTAACCCTGACACATCAACAGCTGAGTTGGGTTTACTGTATAGTCTATTAGGAAATAATTAGGTTTGCATTTCCTCACATTTAGGAGGTTACATTTTGCTTTCCTCCTGCTGGATCTCATTTTTGCAATTAACTGAATGGATTACCATACCGCTAAAACCATCTCCCTAAAGTTCAGGACTGAGGTTGAAGTTTTACGTTGCCAAAAAAAGCAACAACCACACACAAGAGAATCACATGCTTGAAAGAAACCAGTCCAACCCCTTGCATGATTCTATTAAGTTTTAGCAGGGAACAAAAAGTCTCTGGAAAAAATACCTGATCTAGAAGATGCCAAACAAAGCTGAGCATGCACGCTGGCCAGAGAATAATGAGTGGTTCATGTGGAAAAATGGAAAATCAAGTGGGACAAGGAATGAAATGGAGTATCATGGTGGAAACCCTGGTTGATTTGAACTTTGAGCTGGAAAACTAAATCTTCCAATGATTGTTACAAGTCTCACTTACATTACTAACTTTATAGTTGTTGTGTGCCTTCAAGTTGTTTCTGATGTATAGCAACCATAAGGCAAACCTATCATGGGATTTTCTTAGCAAAGTTTGTTCAGAAGAGGTTTGCCATTGCCTTCTCCTGAGTCTGAAAGCATATGACTTGCCCAAAGTCACCTTGTGGGTTTCATGGCTGAGTGGGGAACACTCAAACCACAATGCCACATGGGCTCGCTGGCCCTTTATCTAATTGGTTTTCTTTTTAATATAGTCCCATAAAACACCACTAACAAACAAGAGAGGGATTTAGAATGCCTGAGAAAACCCTAAGGTTTGACAGAGTAGAATAAAAATCTTTGGAAACCAAAACCAAGCAGCAAACAAAAAAACCAGAAAAGAAAACACAACACTTTAAAATATCTGAATGAAGAGGGAGCAAGCTCAGTCATGGAATGCTAAATGCTATCAGAATGCTACAGGCACGAGGAGTACAGTCAACCCTCCATATCCACAGATTTTTTTATCCATAAATTCAACTATCCATAGCTTGAAAATATTCCAAAAATACAGTATATAAATTCCAAATAGCAAAGTTTGATTTTGCTATTTTATATAAGGGACACCATTTTATTATACCACTGTATATAATGGGACTTGAACATCCACAGTTTTTGGTATCCATGGGAGGTCCTGGAACCAAACCCTAGTGGATACCAAGGGCCCACTGTACTGAAAATCAGTGGTGAAACAGACATGGCTAGCTGGCTGGCACACTGAGCAAGAGCACTCCATGCTGCAACCTTTTCTTGTAGGTCTTGCTTGTTTTAGTTTTGAATGCATTACACTTATTATAATAATGTGAGCAATATATAAGATCCTGAACCATTAATTTTTTAAAACAATGGTACATTTTTAAGACAAAAAAACATAATAAAATCAACTCTTCAATC
Organism: Sceloporus undulatus; assembly: GCF_019175285.1. Taxonomy (NCBI): domain Eukaryota; kingdom Metazoa; phylum Chordata; class Lepidosauria; order Squamata; family Phrynosomatidae; genus Sceloporus; species Sceloporus undulatus. Next base: position 117,380,302 of record NC_056526.1, read on the forward strand.
ATTTGCTGCATATTTCTAAGAACATCTGCTATTTATGTAGTAAAAACTTCCAAAGCAACAATTCTCTTGTTGGGTTGTTGCAGGAAAAAAAGAAAGATCTTCTTCCCTCAGCTCTAAAAACAATGGCAATCCGAACGCAATCATGGGGCTTCACGTTATTGCATGATAGACTACCACACACAATTTTGGGCAATGGGAAGTCAGTCTGAACGCAATCATGAGATTTCACGTTATTGCGTGAGAGGTGATCACACACAATTTTGGGCAATGGCAAGCTATTTTCAGGGAATGGGAAGTCAGTTTGAATGCAATTCAAATTCACGTAAATTTGCTGAACTAGCGAATTCACATGAATGCGTCCTGGTCCCACTTTCTTTTCATTTGAAATTAAGAGAAATTCATCCCATGTGATAAACTCCAAAGTGTTATAACTGTGAAAGAGACCATAGTCTCATAGACTTGTAAAGCCCTTTAGAGCCCCTCCAGATGAAGAAAAGTTTCTGAAATTCCCAGTACAAAATTTCTATACAAACTGATTTTATTTTGGAGATATAGATAACATTTTCTCCATCCCAAAGTATTTCCTGGGAACTCCTGGCATTACCAAGGACTTTTTATTCCTACTTCCCAGGTCAGTTTGAATTAACCCAGGATTTTCCAAAACGAAATGTCTCTCTGCTTGGCTATCTCTGTTTTACCAGAACTAGCTGTCAGTCCCAGTAAACACAGCTATTGAGAGAAAAGAGGAATGTTTGCATCAAAACAAAATGGTTCTGATGTTTTAATAAAGGAATATTGTTAATGCACTTTGACTGTAACTCTTGAATAATAATAAAGAAAGCTCAGAAGAAATCGGTTAAAACCAATTTCTGAAGTATTGTGTGTGACATGAAATCTGTGGGACAGAGGAGATGGAAAAACTTAGGAGAGGGAGAGAGAGGAAACTGGGATATCTGATGAAAAAGTCTGGATGCAAAGTTGGAAATATGCAGATAAAACGAAAACAAAAATAATTGGAAAATTCTCAGTACTTCCAGAGACTTTTTTCCCTCTTCTAAATGTGCCCTTAGGCTCCGGGAAGTCTCTGAGCAGGCTATTTTGTTTTGCTAGCTGCTGTAATAATTTCAATTTATTGTTTAGAAATTCATATATTTTTGCACACTTGAGGAATCCCCTGAGCACACACAACCTCTTATCTTACATGTTGGATGGCTCTGGTTTTGTTTTTTTGAAACTGACAGGTGGAAATTTCCCATCAAAGGGGATGAAAATTATGATACAATATGTGAGGGAGCCTGTAATAGTTTGTCATTTTTTAAAAATTCACATTATAGGCTGCCTTAAGCAACACTGTTGAGAAGCATACTATATTTTAAGCATTTAAAAAATCTGTGATCTGTGAAAGATAAGTGAAGAGCAAGGCATTTCACTAAATCACTTTAGATAAAGAGGCCCAAGGTGTCAAACAACCATGGCTATAACATTCCCACCTAAAAGTACCAAAAGTTGTATACCAACCTTTCACGAAATATTCTCTATTTGGACCAATCAAAGCATTGTATGGATATCCATAATATGCCAGAGTGTATGGATCACAAGAGTAAACATAATTTGGCTGCTGAGTTACTTCAGTCGTCGTTCCTCCTCCTTTCGCCGCTTTCTGATAACGAGTGTATTGCTCTTTGTCTACTGGCTTGGCTAAGGTCACTTCCAGGCAAGATCCTTCCAGCTCAATGCCGTTGAGATTATTCATGGCAAAAACTGCATCTTCCCGACTGGTGAAGTGTACAAAGGCATAATCTCGTATTTTTTTAACCCGTTCTACACAGCCAGGGTTAAACTGTCCAAACGCTTTTTTAATTGCCTCTTCTGTTGTTTCAATCATTAAATTCCTCACATATAGGATTTTTACCGTTTCCATGACATCTTCATCGACATCTATTTCTGGCTCAGCCCAGTCAACAGCAATCTGATGCCCCCAAAGTTGAATTCTTCCAGGCATCAGCTTCCTCCTTGCCATAGCAGCTGCTCTGTGGCTTTCATACTCCACAAAGGCAAAACCTCTGTTTTTCATCTTATCTGCCGCACTGGCATATACGATGACATCCAGCACACCTTCTGTCACCTTGGAGATCTCGTCAAGAATTTCTTCTCTCTTTTTCATCTTGGGGATTCCTCCAATGAAGAGCCTACAGTTATCCACACTGCAACACACCCCCAACAGTCTACCGGGACGGATTTCATAGTTGTTCAGTTCTTTGACAGCACGCTTGGCTTCATATTTTTGAGTATACATTACAAAGGCATAGCCACGGTTTTTTCCATCGAAGTCCATCATCAGGCGCATTTCATAGATCCTTCCTGCTGTCTCAAACACGGGGACCAGTTCATCTTCATAGACATCACGAGGAATTTTACCTACAAAGACTTCGCATCCACGAGGAGGATGGTGCCCTTCCCAGCCTGGTGGTGGTCCACCATACTTACGCTGGCCATTCTCTTGAATCAGATTATATCCAGTGCGCTCTACTAGTTGTATTAGTACAGGTCCATTTGGAGCATTAGCCACTTCTTCAGGGATATGGACTTTATTTGCTTGCAGTTTGGAGGAATCATTACTCATCCTAGCGGTGGAATCTTCAGCAGTCATTATGGCCTAAACATTCAAAGTGTAGGGATACCTGGACAAAGAGATTAGAAAATGGGACATTTATTAGATAATCTTAACAATATAGAAGAAGAGGTACCTGCTGGTCCATTTTCTTGGATTGCTAAGCAGCAGATATGCAGAGCTACTTCATCAATTTAAGATTCAACTACAACCCAATGTTCACAGTACAGTATACTAAACTTCACAAAATATCCTATTCTAGAATAATGCGGGTGGGTGGGTGGGGAAATGCTATTAGAGGATACTGGCCACATATCTTGAGTTTATAGAACACTACAAACAGAAAGAATTAGTAAAAAAAGAATGCATGTTAGAAAATGTTGCTGTTGTTGTTCTGTGCTGGAAATGGGTGTAATTTCAGGCCTCCCCAAGAGTTTGCTCAGCAACAAACACTGACAAATTACTGCTATAACATGAGCTTTATTGGTGGCAAATGATGCAGCAGATAGTACACAGCAGAGAAGCATTCCAGTCCTTTTGCCAATAGGTCTATCATCCCCTCACAGCCAATGGTAAAACTGGGCTCCTAAACAACAAATTCTACCCAGACCATCCCCAGCCAGTGATCTAAGTACAGTTCCCCTTGCTACATGAACAGGGCTCTTTGGCTGGTCTGCACCTCTTACAGGGTGAGGCAGATGGAAAAAAGTTTCCTAAGGGTTATATAGTGCACAGGTAAACAAACAAACAAACAAACAAAAATTCAAAACGTGCAAGCATGATCCATCCCCCCCCGCCCCCATATCTATGAGAACTATGTAAGTACAGTTAACAATATAGGAAAATTCACTCCCTAAGTCAGTTCCCAGACTTCAATTCTTATTGTAGCCTCAAACTGCCAAACTAATGCAAAAAGTATGTATTAAAAAGATTATTAATATAAACTGACTTTTTCACGCCACTGGACAGCTGTTAACATTTGCCACGATTGCTAAGAAGGGCTCCAAAACTCATTTGCCTAGGGGCAGAAGCCAAACTCATACTATACTTATCTGCCATCACTGTAAATGGCCTGAGATGCTTGTTATGTTAAGGAGCATCTCTCCCTTTAAATACGTGCCTGAACACTGTGATCTGCTGGAAGGGCCCCTTCCTTTGTGTTCCACCTTTAAAAAGGATATATTATGTGGATATATAGGAGTGGGATTTCTCTGCTCTGGAACTCCAGCTGAGGAATGCCTCCCCCTTGGAGGCCTGATTGGCAGTAACTAGAGGCCTAATGCACACTACACAGTTAAAGTGCTATTATTCTACTATAATTGCCATGGTTCCAGTTCAGTTTATAGAAACCAACTGGACTGATGCTAGTAGAACCCTCCACTACAGTTTAGAGGAACAGTAGGTCTGGAGGTCAAAGGCACTCCAATGAGCTCAGACCTGTAACAGAGGGTATTGACTAGAGGAGGAGGGGAATGCTCTATCCATCTGCTACAAGAGGCAACTACATCCGCACTAGATGCAATATTTTAGAGAAAGGAGTGACTCTTTCAGCAACAAGTCAAAAGTATCAAAATACGGTTGGGGAGGGGGGGTTGCCTGTGCAGTGTTGGATAAAATAATGACAATACACACAAGCAACCCTTAACTAATTTTACAAAGCAACAGTCAAACTTTTTATATACCCATTATCTGTCTTCACTGCTGTGGAAGAGTAACACATGATTCTGTTGTATGTTTACATTAGCATAGCTGCACTGCTGTCCATTGGATTACTACAGTGTAATCGAATCAGGGCACTGGAAAGGACCATTTTCCTCTTGTGCATACCTCCACCCAAAGGAAAGGCTGTGCACCCATGTGCAGATCTATCACTGTTTATGGCTAGCAGGGAGCAAATATCTTAACACATATTGCATAATTAAGTTAAATTTGAAACCAACCAACCTCCATATGAAAAAGTAAAACTTCGAAAAGCTACTTATTTGGACTACAGTGGGATCTTGTTATCCGCTGGGGTTTGGTTCCAGGATCCCCCGTGAATAACAATATCCATGGATGCTCAAGTCCCATTAAATACAATGGCAGAGCAAAATGGTGACCCTTATATAAAATGGAAAATCAAGGTTTGCTATCAGGAATTCATACTTTTTAAAAATATTTTCAAGCTGTGGATGCTTGAATCCGTGGATAAAAAAATCCATGTTTAAGGAGGGCTGACTGTATAACATTTAGCACTGCAACACCCCAAAAGTAACTTTGTAAGGTATGAAGGAAGTACATCTTGTCCCCACCTTCATCTCAAATTTACCCATTCACAGTTTATTTGTAGATGAGAGCAATGATATAGATACAATAGTGAAAATGTGTGTATGTGTGTGTGTATACAATTTTGAAATAAATTAAAATACTGTCCCATGTCTGAAAATAAGACTACCAGAAAAAGTGATTTCAGAGTGTGGGAGAAGAAAAGGGATTAAAGGTCTAATACGTCAACACTGAAATATTACAATGCCCTGGGACAAATCTTATTAGTCTGCCATTTTCTCAAGGTCATTCTGATCAGTGTTAATTTTAATATTAAAACCTGAACTACATTTCACATAATCACACATTGTCATTTAACATTCATGAGCATCTTCCCCATAAGCTTCAGGTACACACCTTAAGAAAACAGCAACTTTCATCTGATCCTGTGGAATATCAGAGAAGCTGTTTTACATCCCTGCTGCAGAGAGGTTTCTCAATATGCCCAAAGTGTCAATAAAAAGCCTCTGTGAAAAAGGGGGTTATAAAATATTGACACAGTGGAGTATTTATTTATGACCTTCCCATTTTATATAGTAAAGATTGGTTCTCCACAGTAATTATGACACTGAACATCAGGTGAACCTTTTAGAAATACAGGTATAGTTTAAGGAGGAGAGGACAGAATGAAACAGAAATTTCTTAAAATCTTTCCTCTAAGAACAAAATTAGCTACAATTACAAATACACTGTGTTTGTGTGTCCCATTTAATTCATAATCAAATTTCCCCCCACTTTACTAAATCCTCCAAATGTTAAGAGTTTTGGATGGAGCTGTTTAACTGGGCAAATACAAGCTCTTTTGAAGAGCCACATCTTAACAACCAAAAAACATGCAACAAATTTAATGCATAAATTAAAATAAACAATGCCCAACTTATTTGGATGAAGTTGGCATGTAATGTTGAAATATCCCATTTTCAGGGTTTCTGTTTCAATCTGGCTGTTAATTTGTTGTTCTTTTGGTGGGTTTTTCACCATGTGGTAGTTTGGAGATATTTGCATAGCATCACCAATCTACTGATGGATGACAATTAATTTTATCCCCTTGCTATATCAAGCATTAAAACAAAATGTTGATAAACTTAAAAGTGATGTTGACACAGTTTCCTTTGATACAACTGAGTTGCAGATTGAATGGTATGATTGAACTATACGATTTGAAATGTCTGTCTCTCGACATCTACATTTTCTAGAAGGCAAATGCACTGTGTGAAGAGGCCCTGTCAGTAAAGTCTTTTAATTGAAACATACAAAAATTAATCAGTGAACAAAAACTATTAATCAGTGCCTTTGCAGATCAGGCATAAAAAAACTTTTATGACTGACATGGGAAAGAACAGCTTCTGGCCATCTGGCAGAGCATTTAGGCAGTCATTTCCCTTCTCCCCAACAATGTATGTTTCCTTTGTAACATAGAAAACAGACTGAAGGATTTGCAAGTACTCCACAAGCAATGGGCATTTAATGAAACTCCAGGTTATTGAAATGACCACCAGCCATTGAGTTGTGCAGTAGCACTCTTCAGACAAACTCCTTTTAATTTCAGAACTTGGAAAGATTACATTTTTGGACTCTATTTCTCAGAAACTTTTATCTAGCTGATGGAGCAATTTTGGGGATTGAAGTCCCCCTGCTACAAAAAAACCCTTTCCTTTCCAAGCAATGTTATCCATATATCTACAAGTTGATCTACACTACAAACCAGTCCGGGAGCTCAGAGATTATAGATGGCATACATGTTAGTATTCAGTTCTGAATGTGATACCTACAGACTTTACTGCAAAGGCTAATGTGATAATGGGATAGAAGAAGTTTTCCAGTCACCTGGGTACTAGTAATGAAGGGGGGGGGGGGGATACTCTTGAACACATCTCATATGTGAAATACCACTGTATGAAATGAAAGAGAGATACTACCATTTCAAAGGGGAAAATTAGTCAACAATATGACTCTGTATAATGCAGTTTCATATACTTAGGATAATTTTTTATCCTGCTAGCCATAGGGTACAAATGTAAAAAGCTATATGTATCAAAATGTTCATTGATACACACATAAAACAGAGTTCTATTTCTCAATTTTCTTCTCTAACTGGTGAAGTGGTGGATATTCTGATTTGGAGTTTAGCTGTAACAGTCAAATGAATAAGAAAGAACAAACAGATGTGTTGTTGGTGAGATGATCTTCTAATGGAATGAATGGTGTTGAACCTGTTGTAGATGACTTTGTACCCCCTCATGGACACTGTTAAGGTGGTTCTCTACTCCAGAGCATTTGCTAGGGTGTAAATGACTGCGCACAAAATATCAGCCCCAGAACAGTAAACCATCTCTAAAATTAGTTCTTTAGGCAAATGTTGTTTTATAATATATTTAACTTTTGATTGTTTAAGTGTAAAATAGCTATCCCACCTTGAATAATTTCTTTAAAGTTCAGATTAAAACTTGGAGTGGATTCACCACCCCGTTGACACAGAAGACACCAGTCACCCCTGAAGATGTCTCAGTCTTTGGAGAGAAAGGTGCCCAAGAGATGTAGCAAATATTGGTCAGTATTCTATATCAGCTACTTATTTAATTACAGTATACTTAATTATACAGTTGGTGCCACCCTTACTCAGGTTAGTCTCTGAGATAGCACAAGGACAGGTGTGTGTTCACACACCCATCCCCACACCAACTCAGGACCAGGGGCTTCTTCTTACCTTTCTATCTGAAAAGTCCCCCAATTGCCCCATCTGGAAACGGGTCGCCTGGCTGCACCCATGTGGCCAGGCACCCCACTTCCACATCAGATGGGGAAACATTCTAATGGATCACCTGCTGGAAAGGTAAGGAGCATGGGAGGGGGCTTAGAAATTCTTCATAAAACCACAGCTATTTTTACCCTGGAGTGAAAGCTCTTTATCCTGTGGTCAGAAAGGAGTGGGCCTGGTCAGAGGTGTTTTGGACTGTGTCATCTAAACTACATGACACAAGGCCAGGAGGAAGCCAGTAACCTCTCCTGGCCTGATCCTCTTTTCCTTGATGGAAACATCATTCACCCATACTCTGATTGCTGGCAGAATGGACCTCCTTCTCCTCATGCAGCTGATGTCCAGTAAAGTAGGCTAAGAGAGGGGAGTTACAATTGTGGCAATAGTGTCACAATCATGATTGCATAATGATCATGCATAAAGAATAAACCTGGAATGCTCTTTCACACTACACAATCACATGATTCAACTTTCATTGTCATAACAAATTCTGGAATTTAATTTAGCCCAAAGGCTACTAAAGCAATCCAGGTTATAAACTGGTACCTGGAACCTTTATAATACAGTCGCCCCCTCACCCATTTTTGCAGACTTGGAGTCCACATCCCTTGGAAATATGGAAGGGGCAAATGGAGGGCGACACAATGGTGTACGTGCCTGAGCCGCGTGCATGGCAGTGCACACAGGAGCATGCCACCATTGGAATCAATAGGAACTTTTGCGGGGTTGGTTCCAGAATGGATCCCCCGCGAAAACAGCGGGGCCACTCTACATGGATATGATAAGATTCTCTGCAGAAAGCATTCTTTGAGGCAAGTGCCACCTCAAAAAGGCCCTTTTCAGTGTACGTCATTCTACTATCTCCTGCATGGGCATCAATGTACAGAGTTATAGGCGAGGCTGTACATATGTTATGTACAGAATGTACATTATGTAATTCTGTACATAAAAAGTGGGATGCAAAGAACCAATGTTTAAGGCACCTGATATTGAAAAGAAGCATTAAAAAAAAAAAGAAAAAGAAATGTGCAACTCTCCCATTAACAGTATGGCTTTTGTACCTAAAAACAAAGACACATACTACAAAGAGATGATCTTGAAATAGCACTTGGGCCCAGACGCCCAGAAGTATTTGCTTTAAAAAATCATCTCAATGTGTCTGACATTGGCTAACAACTGGGCTTAGACATTCTGGATCAGCTGAAGTTTCCAAATAATCTCCAAGGGGCAGCCCCATGTAAGGAGTATTACAGTGATCACAGCACTGATCAAGCTGTTGGACCTCCTTAAGGACAACTATCTTATATGATTATAGCCTTGGTTATTAGAATAACACTGTTATATCAAAAGAGTTCAAGAAAAATTTAAAATCTACTTGTGCCTCTTGGTGTTCACTTACTATGACACTTAATGGAATGTAAAAGAAATGTACAGAAGTTGATTAAAATGCAGGCCAGTCTTCTTGGGTAAAAAGCATGCAATTGTATTATTTTACAGTAAATTCATGCCATGTTTATCCATGGGCAATTCTTACCCACATTGTTGCCTTATCATATTAGAACTTGAAAAGTTACAATGGCCGGAAGAAGAAAGCAAGTCCGCTATCCTGGTTTATTTCATTTTATTTTTAATTATATTAAACTTGTCTTGGTGAGTGCGTTATCATGGCACAGCTCACAGCACAACACATTTTGTTGTGGACCAGATGATAAGTGTGAGCAAAAGTTTCTGTATCAAGCATGAATTGATTTATTCTTCAGCCCTAAATAATTCACTTAGATTTAGGGACTATTTATTTCAACTAAAATTCAAATGTAGTTAATTATATTATGTTAGCTCACATTTTCTCTCTTTGTTTCTCTCTCTGTCTCTCTCTAGCACACACACAGACATCCCATCCCCCATTCACAATTTGGACTCTTTCATAATATCCACCTTGCACCCATGACTAAGGTATCATTTAGTTATTCATTAAACTCGGGTGCCAGTGGCCAACTTGCACAGATCATGCTTTTAACTGCCTGACATTGCCTCTGTGCAGAAAGTGAGGTTGGGCAGACCAAGCAATCATCACTGCTGTGAAAATTTATCATATCTGAAGAACCAAGACACAAAGTGTGGCAATTTGTGCCTGATCTCTGATCTGTGAAATTTGTACGAACCTTTGAACCTCTGGCTGAAACCGAGAAATACAGTTACTAGCACCACTGAGCAAAGTGCCAGATTAGATTACCTCTGCCCAGGGTTATTATACATTTTGTAAAAATGTTTAACCAGCACAGGAGGCCTTTTAAGGGGGCACATGTCTTATGGAGGGGGTCAGTAAAATTACCACTCAGTTCAAAGTTTAGTTTTAGTTGAAAATTCATCTGTTATTTTTGAAGTTAACATGCTATCAGCTCTCTGAAAGAAACAGGAGACACAAACTTTCCAACCCTCCCAATGTTGCTATGATCATACCTTCAAAGGTCTGACAGTAAGATCTGTAAAAATAATACAGATTTATACTGGGTTGGAGATCAGGAAGTGAAGTAGTTAGTTGCATTATGCATCTTATCAACCATTTCAGAACAACTACTGCATTTCAATTTAAGTTCAGTTTATCTTGGTTCCAGAAATGTGGTTATTTCTCTCTACAGTAGAACTGTAATTCACCATTTACATGCTCTTTTTGTAGATTTAAATGCTGGTGTTATAAATTCAAAGCCATATATGACTGTCATGGCAAATAAAGCAGCCATTTTATAGATCGAATTTGAACATGGAATGGAGCTAAGCAATCTATGCACCTGATACACATCCTTGTAACTTGCAAGGATGGAGGACTACAGTTCAGGACAATGCTGCATATCTCAGGATATATTTTCAACCATTTCTGTTACATACACTGGCAATATATAATACATGCATTGAGACTGAATTTGCAAAAATTTAAGAAAAAGTTTGTTCAACTGAATTTACCCCATACAGCTGCTTTTGATATGTCTCCAATGCTTTTTTTTTTTCTGATGTGAAACTTCCAATGTGAAACTATTATATTCCCACAATCTTAAAACCCACTTTAAAATATGCAGCATGGTGAAAATACTGCATCAAATGATGCATAAACTGCTCCCTCCACACTTTACACCAAGCATAAAATAAACATCGTAAAAGCAGAATAATACAACATTCTACTTAAATTATTTTTAACACAACTACACCCCAACGGAATAGTCATTAGTCACCTTCATTTAACAAAGAAAGCCCCAAATCTCTAACTTCATTGTTTCAAGTCCCAATGCCAAATTTATCTCATCTGCCTGAAGAGTGATCTACTCACAAGGTCAAAAGAATCAGATCCAAGAAAAACACAAAGCTAAATTAATAATGTCTTGCTTGCTTGATTTAAAAGAATGGCAACTTGTTTTTTGCATGCGTGATTTTGAAATCTTAAAAACATGAACCTATTTCTTATCAAGTTTTAGGAAACCTGCATGCATTGCTAGAAATGAAATGAACTTTTAAAGACATTCCAACATTGTGGGTCAAGGCTTACATTTATAATTATTTCATTTCTTCTTAACCGTGATGTAAGTAAGAAGCAGCTGTACTTTTAATCTTTGTTTCTGAATGTAAAATCAAACACAATCCTGCATTGAAAGAGTAGATTTTCCTCTTACCTTCCTAGTCCTGCAATTGCAACAGGTTGCACCTTTGCTTGAATAACCTTTCCTCCTAGTCACGAGGTCTTTGTAACTCTGTTATACAGTACACATATCACTTTATTGGTCAATGAGCTTTGGCTATTTAAATTCCGTGGCAGCAATTTGCTAAGGGCACCTCGAAGGAGTCCATATGGGTGGGACTGAAACTAGGAAAGGAAATTTTCAAACTGCCCCTGCCCCAGTGCAGAAAAGTTTACCTCGGCAGTTTATAAAATTAATTGAAAAATCCCATCTGTAACTAATGGATTTTTATGAGGCCAGTTGACGCTTTAAGGGAAAGAATAGGAGACACACACTTTGACATTTTCCCCAGGGAGTAGGAATTTAAAACAGAAAAGGCTTAAAACTCAGTCTCTGAGATTGGGAGAAAGGGAGTCAACCAAATACAAACAACATCTTCCCAGCACAAGGCGTTGTGCAAATAGTTTGTGTGACTCAAAACAGATAAGATAAGTTGGAAGGGCAAATTTTGCTTGATAGTGGGATTTTTTTTAACTTTATTTTGAGCTAAGTCTATTTTTATGCTAGTTTATCAGAATTCTTGACTGCTTATGATGATACTTTGACTAGCCTAGCAGAAATTCAGTGTGAGCGACACAGCAAAAATAAAAATAAAAAGACAATTAATGCTCAAACACAGAGACAGGCACATATACAACATACACCTGAAAACCCCAATCTCAAATTCCATATGCTCAAGTAGCATTTGCAGTTTTCCCAACAATTCAGCTATGAGGGAAATTTGATGATAGATAGGTACCGTACTAAAAAGAAAAGGGGAGGAATGAAACATGATTCATGACATAAATATGGTCTGTACATAACACTAGGCCCCAGAAGCAGTCAGGTAAAGTAAACACCACACCTTTTCAAGCAGTTGCAAGAGAAAACCAAACCAAAAGGCTTTTTGCTGGGTGAATTTGCCAGTTCAGCAAGCTAAAAACAGCAAGTGGCGGGCAGAAAAGTGTAGTTCCAGGATATGATAAATTATCAGAGTTTCTAAGTCCTCCTACACAAGGTTAAACACAAGCACAGTAGCATGACAATTTGATATCCCACTAGTATGAGCAAGTTAACAATTCTTCCCAGCAAAAGAATAAATAAATCTGTAATTTTTGGACTCTACTTCACCTTGGTAACTCATTTTTCAGAAGTAAACTTGAAACACACAGGATTATTTCAAAGAAATAAAGCAAGTTGACTTATTAGCCTTGAGTCAAAGAGTTTGAGTTGAGAAATCTCTATTTCAAAAGTCACTTCATCTACAAATTTGTTCCTTAAACTGGTAATTTTCTCCATTGATTCTGCTTCTATAATAGTGGAACGACACAGTCCTGTTTGATAAATCTAAAAATTACACTGTACATTAAGGAATACTTGAAATGCACATTAATAATACTTAGCATTAATCTTGCCGTGTTTGCTCCAAAAGGATGGTGAATAAAACATCTGTCACAATCAAAATAAACTGGACACAAGAGGACATAGATGTAATCTACATGTTCTTAGAGACTTTTTATACATTAGTAATGAACGCACATTTAATGGCAGTCTGCCCCAAATTGGTTCCTACAGATGGGCTGGACTACCACTCCTAAAATCCCCAGCAAAATTGGCTGTGATGGCTGAGGATAAAGGGAGAGTGTCATCTATTTTGAGGAAGGCTGCTTTATAGTATTTCTCAGTGATATACCCACAGCAAAGCATTTGCCATGAAAAGTGTGCATTATTATTTACTGTTGTTCCAGTGCTCTCAGGAACCATGCGACTGGTCTTTGTAAAGGTTTTTTTTAGCCAGGCAGATCTTGGAGCTTTGTAACTCCAGAGCACACAAGTTCAGAGAAGATGCCAGCCACAGATGCTGGCAAAACATCAGGAATAAGCTCTTCTAGAACATGGCCACATAGCCTGAAGAACCCACAAAAAACTATTTTAAGGTTGCTGTGGGGTCCCAAGCCAGCCCCACTGCTTAATTTTCTTTTGTGTGATTTGCCCATAAAGCCACCTGCAAAAGGACCACTGGCGTTTTCTTCCTTTATTTGAAAATACATTATGGCAGTGAACGTTAAGAAATTCTAGTACAGCCTACAAGGAAGCACTGGAGTTAATGCCAAAAAACAAAAACAAACTCCCCCTGAAATATCATGTTTCCATAGCTTTCATCCTCTTCTTCCAAATTTAATTTATTTTAACTCTATCTAATCCTAAACACATCAGTTGAGGTTGTTGCCAACTTCCCCAGGATATGAATTACACCCATTATGGGAAATGTGGCCAAAATAATCTTACTTGTGAACCAAGAAAAGCTGAGTTCAGTAACTTTGCATCTATCTTGCAAATTATTAAAGTTTTAAATTTATGTGATGATTCTGCCCACTGTTATTGTTTAATTGTTTTAATTGTAATTGTCCTTATGTAATTTTAAATCTTAATTGTATAATTCTCTTTTTAAGGGGGGAATATTTTGTATATATTGTTGTATCATTTTAATATTGCAAGCTGCTTTAATTGTTTTGACAAAAAGCGGTGTAGAAATAAAAGTTTTATATTTATATTATATTTTATTCAAAATAACCAAATGTATGCATGCAGGTTTAATCTGCATAATTTATTCTGCATCCTAGATGTAGAACTAAGTAGAAATTCTGCCACTACTAACACCACTCCTTTCCACGTTTTGCAGAACTGGTCATTTCACATGTAAACTATTTTCTTTGCAAATTTACATGCAGGGGGAAGGAACACATTCACTTAATGTAACATTTTAATGAAAGAGATCCAGCAGGCTTTTAAAATTATGTTTTGTTCAAATATAGCAAGTGTCACATTCTGATATGATACTCTGACTATTTATCCATACACCCCAAATTTCAACATTAAGATAAACTGATTTTTCTCTTTTTGTCTAAGATGTAAACAATAAACAATGCCGCTATTATTTAACCTCTCTGATTCTGTTGTGAAATTTGCCAGGCTTTAAAATCTGCATACTTCTTTTGTAGAAATTTAGTTGAACTTTTTGCTTCTAATAACCTCTTCTCTTCAGAATATAAAATGTACTTTATAAAATTTTACTTTGTATTATTATGTAACTGAGGCATAAATATTCAACATATGTGTATGTGCCTTCCAGTTGCCTGGATGTATGGTGACCCCTGGAATTTAATAGGGGTTCTTAGGCAAGGAATACTCAGAGGTGATTTTGCCACTTCCTTCCTCTGAAATATAGCCTACAGTACCTGCTATTTATTGACAATCTCCCATCCAAGTACTAACCAGGCAGACCCTGTTTAGTTTCCAAAATCATACAGGATATGGTGCCTTTAGTGTACTTAGGCCCTCCAACCTTCAACATACCTGGAACCAAATGCTATCAAACTCTGTATCTTATTTCAGAGGACAAGGGGAAGGATTCAGATATTTGAAAGCAAAGAAGCTTCTGATTTGGATATCACAGCCTCCACAGCAACACTGCCACTAGGTTTACTACAACTGTTACAACATATAGTTGAGAGAGGGATAAAACTGAGAGTGAGGTTGGCTTGTTTTTTAATTTCAGCAAGAGAAGGAGTGAATTTGCAAAAATAAAATGGTGGAGATCTTATGAGTACAAAAAGTGATTCAACTTAAGAAGATTAACTTGCAAAAATCTAAAAGCTAAAGAAGTGACATTGGGACAATTCCCCCCCCACCCTTTCTGTCATTGCTCCTCCATCAATTAAATTACTACTCATCTGTCCTTTTATATTTAAATGTGTGTATGCAGAGGCAATATGATCTTCATATTTATTAAGACAAAAGATCATAGTTATGTTTCCAGTATGGTGATATAGCATCATCATCATCATCATCATCATCATCATCATCATCATCATCAATTCTCCATTCTAGAATTCCCATGTGTATTGAAAACCCAACTAAATATAATATCAACATATGGCTGGAAGTGACTTTCTCTTTGACTGTTTTGCTGCTTACACACTAGAACATGGCACTGCATTTTCATAGTTATCTGGAAATGGTTTTAAAGTGGCAGTTCCACACAAGCATTTAATATAGTGTAACATTATTCACCAGTCCTCACCCAATCCCCAATCATGATCCTCTTGTAATGTTTAGTTAATAATAATAAAAAAACTCCTGTTCAGCAAATGTTATCTGAAAAATTCTATTTATAACTTGTACTAGATTTTTATTCCACTTTCACAGAAAAAAGATCTCTCAAGGCACTTTACAATCAAAATTAAAATATAAGCCACAAAGAGTAATCAGCTCACTTAAAACATTAGAAGTAAAACAGGAGCCTAAACCACTTTCCAACACAAATCTGCTAAAACAGATGTAAAAGAAGCAGCAGCAGAAGCAATAAAAGTTTAAAAATAGCAGAACAGCTTTAACTAAAAACAAAATGAAACAAATAGCTTTTCAAGATCCGTCCATAGTCCAGCAAAGGAGTCCAAGGAGCTTATTGCATGAACTTTAAAAGCATTTCATGCCTCTCAGGCTGGGACGTGGGATGGAGGCAGGGATTATCGCATGCTAAATCACTGCCTAATCACCACCCGCCACCAGCCCGGGTCCAAGCCGGGTCCCAGCTGCGTTCCGTCAACACTTTTTAGAAGTCGAAAGCTTTCCAGCTTCTAAAAAGTGCGAGCAGAGCACGACTGGGATGCGGGCTGATGGCAAGCAGCAATTTAACATGTGATAATCCCCACCTACATCTTGTGTTCCGGCTGCAGCCCGGGAGGCTTGAAACGCTTTTAAAGTTCATGTAATAAGCTTCCAACTGTACTTCCACAGAATAAATTTCATAATATGGAGCCAACACTGAAAAACCTGTCCCCTGAGCTCAGTTCACCAATCTAATTGATCTAACCAGAATGCAAGTACAGTCTTCAAGACTGGTCTTGGGGATCAGTTATAGTTATAACTCAGTCCTTCATGAAATTGCTTCCAGCTGAGCTCTTATCATTGCTACAATGACTATTTTCTGTTCCAGTACTGGGATATTTGGGCAGAATTTAACAGAGAATCAACATCAAACTGGCACAGCATAAATCTCCATGGAGGTGGTAAAGGCTGTTCCCTCTGCCCATAACATAAGGTTGCTACTTCCATGTTGAAGAGGAACTGGAAAGAGCTGTAACTGACAGCGGCCAGGAACATACTATTGTGCCCAGTAGTCCTCTGGAATTGTTGCATACCAGAAACAAGGTCCTGTTGAGCTCTGTTATATCATTGGCCCCTAGCTTGTGCCTTGGTTCTGCCTCCTAGTTTTGCTTTTGCTCCTGACTGCTGGTTTGTTCCTGGTTTATCTCAGACTGCTGCCAAAAACTGAGCAGCCCAATGCAGCAAATATATTGTACTACTCCCCTTATTTCTGTCGCAAATCAGGTCTAAAGCAATGATAACAGGTGGGCACTACAGAACACAGTGGGATTCAATAGGCTAACAACAAAGGATGCTCAGAACAAAGTAAATACTGTAGATATTAACCCCAGAGGAAGAGCATGTTGCGGATATAAATCTAGTTACCATAATAAACAGTAGAAGTGTGTTCTTTGTGCAGTGTTTCATTCTTTCTAGACAACACTGTTGGTTCATACAACAGCTAATTTTTGACATCTTCAGAAAACAGGTTAGAACTTGAAGGTATTTTTAATATAGATTTAATACTGAAGTAAGTATTCCAAAAGCCTTTGCTGTGTATATATGAATATATGAATATATAACTATGATCATAGACATCAAAAATCCACCAAACAGAGGCGTGTTACAAACGCGCGCATAGTACGTGCTCCATGCGTATTAGGATTAGGAAGAGCTGTCTCTTCCTCACGGCCCCCAACCCTAGTACACGCGGAGCGCATAAGAGATGGTGCCACCCGTCCACATGGGGGCCGCCATCTTTACGTAGCGGATGTGCTGCGTCCGCACGTCGTACCCCAGATATGACGCCACGAGTGCGTGACTAGCGCCTCGCAGCGTCACATCCGGGGCCCAGGAAGAAGCGCGATTTTTGCACTTCTTCTTTGCTGCGTCCGGGAACCGGGTGGTTTGGCTGCTGCGGTTCCTGGACGCAGCAACCGGCGGCGGCAGCAGACTGCCGCTTTTCATTGGTCTGTAACACGCCAGAGATACCTTTATTGGGCAACCAAAATGCACAATATACAAGTGGCACGCTTTTGAAGCTCCACTCTTTTGAAGCTTGCAATGTATATATTGTGCATTTTGGTTGGCTCTAACTAAAAACAGCATGATTTAGTTTTTCTTAACTTTAAATAGTAAGATTAGAGTACATAGGCAAGAAACAGTGACTCTTTCTACATCATTGATCATTTGCATTTGGGTAAAATGTTTGTTGCCCCATCAAAAAAGCAGCCAAGTAAAAAAATGGAAAACTGGCAGTGTGGTTCTGTAGCACCTGCTTCTTGAATGTCCTTTTGGAAGTTAAATGGGGCTTGTCATCTTCAAAACTACTTAGAGGATCACTGAGGCAGCCTAAGAGTTCAAGGGGCAAAACCAGAACCACTTCTTATATGCCAAATAAAATGAGAGTGGAAGGAAGCTCTATGGGGAATCCGAGACAGCACGCAATATGGTGTTTGACTGGAGATCAACCAAAAACAACCATCATTTTAATTCTGTTTAAGTCTTAAGGAGCTTTTGGACCACATGCAGTCAACTCAGAGAGAAACCACTGTTGGGACTTTGCACAAAAAACACCCACACCAAAACAAATAGTATTTGCTATTAAGGTTAGCTTGTAAGTGTTTCTCTTTGCAATATATGATGATCTCATCAGCTTGAGAGACATGCACTACATAGCAGCTGTGCTGTCTGTACTTTGTACCTTTCACTTCAACTGATACTTGCTTATTCCTTTTTACAATACAAGTTTCACATTTTTTGGTCTTCTGACTCCCACTACTCCATTCAAATGGATTCATATTTGCACACATCAGCCATTTCCCTGCATAACATTCTGCAAGTCACTGGTTATGATTTATTTTCCAAGAGATATCTATAAATGGTATCAGCATATTTTGAACAAAGTACTTAATATGACAAATTGAAAAAGGAGGAGGATGACGGCTCCTATTCCAATTAATGATGGGAGCTTTTGGAAGTCTCTCATTTACAGGGTTGCCATAATTGGAAGTTGACTTGATGGCAAACAACAACAAAACGTAGAGATAACCTATACTTTGATGCATGTGTTTTGGCAGCTTCTTTGCTTTCCCAGATATCGGTATGCAGTTCAGTACAGACACAACCTGCATTTAGATTTTGAAAGCAGAAGAAAACACTGAATAAATCTGGGATTATTACATATCACAAATTTATGGTAAATTAAGTGGCAGTTACTACACATTTTATCCTAAACTATACTGTAGTCTTTACTGTCCTTTGGATATTACCAATAAATATCATCAGCAAACTAATGAGGTCCCTGGCATGGATGCCTGATGACACTCTTGCTAACCTCTGTGTCCTAAGTAACCTCTCTGGTACTTTGTAAGATATGGGTTCACTCAATCGTTACAGCTCTAGAAGTGCATGGAATAATAATGGAAGCATGACCGCAAATTAAGTGAAGAGCTACCTTTAGAATCTTTCTCAGTGTATTATGTTTTGTCGCTCAGCTAATGAACTGTGCTGTCATTAACTTCTGGGGGGGGGGGGTAAAAGGCACATGGATATTTTGGGAAAAAATATCATAATACATGATCTCTAATGCCTGAAAGTGAATGTTTCATAATCTAGTGTTGTATTATAATGTCAAATGTTTAGTTGCCTGGCCTATTTCCAGTTTTCTGCATACCTGACTGATATAGAAGCAGACAAGTGTCCTGTAAGCATAAACACAGTTCATATCCTATAAAAAGAGCAAGATGAAAGAGCATTCTGATGAAATCAGAAAGAAATATTAGATATTTGGAAGGTCTTTTTCCTATTTTCCTTGTTATAATGCAGGAAATTGCAGCTTGTCAGCTGATTGATCAGTTGAAAAATAAACTGAGGAACACCATTTACTGGGAGGAGGGGGAACTCTCCTTAATCTTCTCAGGACCTTTAAGGTCACCACTGGCTTAAACTTTAGCCCATAATATACATTAAGGGAATGCACTGTAAGGGGGACTGAAAAACACAATTTGTTTTATATAAGATTCTCATTTCTTGCAGGTCTTTGTTGCCCTTTGCATGACAGGCAAAAATCTGGCAAATGCAGTTTTCTTGGCAAGTAAATATAGTAATGGGGACAGGCATTACTTGTTGAATTCTTACCAGTGTTTTAATTGTTGTGCCGCATTGCTAAGTTCCTTAAAGGGGCTTTGAAAAGACAAACAACACAAATCCCTTTACTTTCCAAATACTGGATTAATATGCCACAAAACATAACCAAGGCTCCCCAAAGGCTCAGCACAGAAAAGCCACTTTCAAATATTGTAATAATGCTTCTGTTGATGGTGGAGATATGATAGAATATTGCATCTGCCTCTTCCAAAGCAACATACATTCATTACGATACATGCAGAGAACACTGCTTAGACAACTCTGTATCAGCAAGGTGCTCTCTAGACACATAAAGTATATACAGAGCTCTGTCCACCTGACTGGGAAGCCTAGAAAAGTAGGATGTCTGAGAGAAGTCCTTGCACATTTAGGCCTGTTACAGACTGCCAAAATAAAGCTGCTTCAGGTCTCTTTGGAGGTATGCTGTTTAAATGATGCGTGCATCCTAAGAATCCGGAAGCTGCACCAAAGCTGCACTCCAGTGCTTAGGAATGGAGTGTGGCTTTGGTGCGACCTCCGGACTCTTAGGACCCATGCATCATTTAAATAGCATACCTCCAAAGAGACTTGAAGCAGCTTTATTTTGGCAGTCTGTAACAGGCCATAGTTACATAGGCAGAGTGATTGCTACAACAGGTACCGCAGTGTGGTCAAAAAACCAGAGTGGCCCCTGCTGCTAGTGGTGGTTTCCAGGTTAGTGGGCCGGTGAATTGGCTCTTGTCTTTTTTTTAGTCAAAACTTTAAATTAACTATCAAGTTTCCAAAACCCCATCACTTATTAAAACCTGGAGAAGATCCACAGCTCCAATGACATGGATGCCAACTAGTTGCCACAGCCTGTTGCCATGATTCTTTTCTGTCCACACACCACTTCATGTAGTTAGACTACATCATGTCAAAGGGTCTGCAGTCATGTTCAGGGAGGTATACTACACAATCCATTTGATGTATAGTACACAGTACATAGTACACAGCCAACTTATAGGTATAGAGGTGGGACCTCCATATGAGTTTGAACCAACAATCACAGGTACAGGTGGTTTGAAACATCCACCAAGCCACTTGTTGTCTGGAATCCTCCACCACCATTGTAGAAGCAATATAAAAGAGGGTATAATAATACCTATGAAGGTCCCCTCCTTTTTTTTGTACATATAGTGGTAGTGGGTGATCAGAAAGCAAGTAGCCCTACTAATATGCGACAACTGCAACATTTATTTGTGGGTGAAATGCTAAAGTATCTGCATACTACATATTTATTCATTGTGTAGTTTGATCTATACATTCCTATAGCTATCTGCACCTTCCTGCTAGCGTTTTCAGGGGTAGGCACTGATGTTGTAAATGAGAATTCCAATCCAGGCCTCATTACATATTACAACAAACCACATTCAGAGTTTGGTGGGTTGGGATATCAGGGGAATTAAACTTGTTCCCATATTGAATGTTAAAGTAAATAGAATAGAAGAATTGAAGGGATCATGAAATGGTCATTTCAGAGAGTAAGATTTATTTTGCATGATTACTAGTTTTAATCACATCTATTCTAGAAGCGGTGGCTTAGTGGTTAAGATGCCAATTCTGACAATCACAAGACCAGAAGGTTGACAGTTCGAGGTCCAAGTGATGCATGATGGGGTAAGCTCCTGTCATTAGGCCCAGCTTCTACCAACCTAGCAGTTCAAAAGCATGCAAATGCAAGTAGATAAATAGGTATCACTTCTCAGTGGGAAAGTAACAGTGTTCAGTGCAGTCATGCTGGCCACATGACCACCAGAGCAGTTCTTGGACAACGCTGGCTCTTTGGCTTAGTAACGGAGATGAGCACTGCCCCCTACAGTCAGTTACGACTAGATATTAATGTCAAAGGACTACCTTTTCCTTTACCAATTCTGAATTTATTGTGAGTTTGTTTTCATTGTTCCTAAACACACACATTGTTTGTTGTTCACCCTGGCCTGTGATGTAACTCATGCCAAAGGGTTCAAGTGCCTGTTCCAATACCGGTACTTATACTTACTCTATGTTATTAGCACAGTATGATTGTGTAAATATGTTAAGGCATCCAGAGCATCACTAGAATATGCAAAGCTACACTTTGATAATCTTATGGAAGAAACAATACCATGTCCTGTTGTTGTTGCTGTGTGATTTTAAGTAATTTCTGGCTTATGGTGACCCTGTCATGGGGTTTTCTTGGCAAGATTTGTATCCTAGTAGAGCTCAGTCAGTTCCATCCCCTACAATGAAATCCTGAGACAGAGGAAGGAGAGTGATCTTTTACAGACATGGGTGTTTTTACAAATAGTTTAAAGGTCTTACACAGGAGCTTAAAGTGATAGACGTTAGGCCCTAAATAAGTTGTTCCTGACAGGAGGAAACTAGGGATCATATACAGTAGGGTACATGTAGTTTTTCCAGTTAGAACACTCATTATGACAGTATATGCCTGGGAAAAAAAAAGGCTCAATATGCAGGCATCTGGGTAGATCCATGTCAACAAACCGGCTTCATCAGCCTTCATCTTCACTGGTAAAACTAACTAAAACTTTTGTAAAACTAATAGGTTATAATTGCTTATTTAAGACTAACCGAGCCCCAAATTACCTTAGACTGCAACAGAGACATTTGACACTAATACACTGTAGCTGTAAGAACCCAATCCTCCTTCACCACCACCACCACCTGCCATCTCTCCTCCCCTTGCAATACCATTGCAGCTAAGCGCATATGAAACAGGGAAGCCAGGGTGAGAATGCGGGTAGTAGATGATGTGATCAACCCTGCTAATTACTATAGCACTGGTCCTATAGCAAATCCTACAAGAAGATGAGATGTTTGCTGACTCAGTTGACTTGTTGAGAGTGCAAAGGTAATGGAAGGCATGTATTAGTATTAACAACATGGGGCCTCTGAAAAAGACTTCCAGTTACCTGAAGCAAGGGGGAGTCCAGATTAACAAATCATGCCACAGAAAAGCTCCATCCGCATAGTACAGTGGGCCCTTGGTATCTGCTGGGGTTTGGTTCCAGGACCCTCCATGGATAATAAAATGAGGATGCTCAAGTCTCATGAAATACAATGGCATAGTAAAATGGTGTCCTTTATAGAAAATGGCAAAATCAAGGTTTTTTGAAATATATGCGCCATGGATGCTTGAATCTGTGGATAAAAAATCCATGGATACGGAGGTCTGACTGTAGTAGCTGTATAATGTACACATACTGTACATTTTAATTTTAAAACGGGATGACAAAAATAAGTACACCTGCACAGAAATTCAAGAGAGTTAAGATAGCAGCTCTCGATAAAAAAATATATACAGTAGACTACTATAAACCAAGGAGAAGATGTGAATGACACTTTCCTGAAACAAATTATAGGTATTTCTGATAAGCAAGAATTAGTAAAAATTGGGTAGAGGAGAAACTCCACCTACTCTGAAAGGAAAATATAGAATCACCGGCAAATTCCTGGCATACCTTACTGATAACTACTTTTTTGTCCCCAAAAGATGAAAGAGGGAAACAAGGCGTTCTTGACTTGATCCTAATAAACAGGAGAGAGTGCAAGAATAAGATTAAAGAAGTGGAAAATTTGGGTGAAGTTAATCATGTAATCTTAGGGAAAGCTAAAGTTGATAATAGTCAAATGTAAACTGTGATTGTGAGGAAGGATGGTTTTCATACATTCAGTTGAAAAAAGTTAATTAGGATTCAATGCTAGATATTCTAAGTGAAAAAAGAAGCAAAAATAAGTCAGTGTTCATGAAAAAGAATTATAATTGCAAACCGTTTCATTAGGAAAAACAGGATAAATTTTAAACACACAAATACGCAGTATAGCTACAAGAGCGGAAAACAAACAAACAAAAGGACACACTTAAGCCATGGAAGGAAAGGCAACTCATTAGACACAAAAGGCCCTTTAACAATACACAATTGTGTAGTGTTACACAATCACTTAAATTGCCATGGTTCCATCCTGTGGAAACTTTGGGAGAGGTACTTAGATTTCTCAGCCAGAGAACTCCAGTTCCTCACCAAACTACAGTCAGCTCCCCATTTCCACAGATTTTTTTCATCTACTGATTCAACCATCCATGGCTTGAAAATATTTTAAAAATAAATAATTTAAAAACGCAAATCTTGATTTTGCGATTTTATATAAGGGACACACTATGGGACTTGAGCATCCATGGTTTTTGGTATCCACAGTGAAGTGTGTGTGTCTTGGAACCAAACTCTACTGGATACCAAGACTTCAGGATCCCATAGGATGCAGCAGTGGCAGCTGGAATCGTATATATTATCATATTATAGTGCTGTAACTGCATAGTGTGAAATGACCCAAGAAGCTGAGGGTTAGTTTGAGAAGGTTGCACTCAGAAGGAGGTGAAGCTGGCAAGAGAAGTAAAGCAATAAAAAAGGGTGTTGTCCCAGTATATTCAGAAACCAAGAGGAAGTAAAAGAGAAAGGAGGTTCACTACTCACTAAAGATGGTGAAATGAGAACAAGTGGTAGTGACAATGAGAAGGCAAAACCACCAGCTCCTACTTTGCCTCTGTCTTCTCTCAAGAGCAGAACTTTTTTAACAAGATCAGTGAGTGATCAGGGCTGCAGTTCAATGAGTTCAAGCCTTTAGAGCCAGATGAACTGCATTCTATGTTACCAAAGGAACTTGGAGATACGATCTTACAACATAACATTTTCAAGAAGCACTGAAAAATTACCACAAGAATGGAGACATGCAAGTGGCCATAGGATGGATACAACTCATTTGTTGCAACAATTCCATTGGCTGCCATTATATTTCCAGGCACCTGCCTGTGTTTTGAGATCTAGGTGTGATGTGTGCTACTCTCTGTCTTTTCACCTTGACATGTATACCAGGTAGGGACATGGCCATCTTTGTGGCTACTCTCAGGCTCTGGTACATCATTCCTATCAAGGTGAAACTGGCATCCTCCATAGTATCTTTTTGGAGGCCTTTTGGTTTCCGTAGGTCTCTGATGGCTAACTGCGCAGGAGCAAAAGATCCTGGTATTATTATAGCACTATGATCCATTTAAACTACCATGGCAGCAATCTAGGACTTGTGGGATTTGCAATTTCATGGAGAACCCAGGCAGCCATCTGTTGGATATACTCTGGGTTTCTTGGATCAAGCAAAGAACTGGCATAGATGAACAAAAAAGGTGATTTTCTAATTGTATGATTCTCAAAGCAATCATACTTTCTGTTTGTTATCACATACGTACCACAAAGGGAAAAGTCTAGCTATTTTAGATTCTCCCCCATTTTAGACACAGGTTATAAAGAAATCATTTAGTTTTTACAACAGATATGACAATGGTGTGCAAACTCTGTACTATGTGCAAACTGTAACAGAAAACTCTTAAGAGCTCCAAAAAATGGTAGCACTCTGCAGGATCTCAGGAAACTAAGCAACAGGACTCCAACCCACCGTTATGTCACCACCATCTCATAATCAACAGTAGCAGAAGTTGTAGATAAAAATCTGATACAAGCAATAGGATACAGTTTGCCTCTCAATCTAGAGGTGAAACAAATCCATCTGAGGTCACAATAGGTGATTTTCTAATTGTATGATTCTCAAAGCAATCATACTTTCTGTTTGTTATCACATACGTACCACAAAGGGAAAAGTCTAGCTATTTTAGATTCTCCCCCATTTTAGACACAGGTTATAAAGAAATCATTTAGTTTTTACAACAGATATGACAATGGTGTGCAAACTCTGTACTATGTGCAAACTGTAACAGAAAACTCTTAAGAGCTCCAAAAAATGGTAGCACTCTGCAGGATCTCAGGAAACTAAGCAACAGGACTCCAACCCACCGTTATGTCACCACCATCTCATAATCAACAGTAGCAGAAGTTGTAGATAAAAATCTGATACAAGCAATAGGATACAGTTTGCCTCTCAATCTAGAGGTGAAACAAATCCATCTGAGGTCACAATAG
>NC_056526.1:117405976-117577994 GCF_019175285.1 Sceloporus undulatus
TGTCTCTGCCCTAAACAGGCTGGGGGAAAAAATCTGACAGAAATTATAATGATAAAATTCCCTGCACATGCACTCTGTATATCAGGGTGCTGGGCAACTTGAAAGGTGGTTTGAAAGAGAGCTGAGAAGAAATCAACTTCAAAATTAGGTTTCTGGAAATAAGTGCAGAATTGAAACTATCCATTACTCCCAGGATCCACAACTTTTCACAGTGGTTGCCAGATGAAGATTTTGAATCTGGTCCGAGCAGCTTTCCTTGGCTAGGCAAAATATCTCTCTCATTCAGAAATGATTGTGTTTCATCTCCATGGTCTTCATTGGCATTAATGGCCAATCCAGAAAAGGATCCTATCAACCTACAAAACAGAGCCTTTCTACCCTGCCCCTCAAAACAGATCAAGTTAAATTTGAAACAGCCCTCTCTCTCATTCAAGTAGGTATGAAACATATTACAGCAGGCAGATGTCAACTCAGCTTCTGGTTCCATATCCCCCCGAGTGAAGAAGTGACTTTAGAGGTTCCTAGTTACATGTTCATGATGAGGGATATGGTAGGAGTTTAACTTTTCTCTTGGTGATGTTTTCTAAGTAAAAAGTCCTCCTAAGATGCTATTTGCACTACATAGCCGAGCATCCCTGTATATAGTACCTGGTGAGTCTAATAACAGCTTAGAGAAGTTTGCAGATTTTGTGGCAGTTTTCTGTCTGTTTATTGCAGTTGTCTCTGTGCTAGTTTTGGTGTGAGCAATAGACACACTACAGTGGCAGATATTAGAGAAATGGCTTTACTCTACCTATGCACTTTGTTAGATTCCCTTCTGTTTTCACCTCAGGTGAGGTGACTTTTCAGGTGGGCTGAAAAGATGACTTGATGACTGCTGTGGGCCAGGAAAGAAGGAGCTTCACCAAGGAAGGGAAATGAGAAGACATGAGTTTGAAGCAGACAGTTGGAGACCATGACACGGAAGGGGTTTCCCTCTTGATTTGAACGAAGGGGTGGAGTAGACCTTTTTTGTGGCAAAAAGGAATAAGGGGGCACTGAGGAAAGAGAAAAGGGATAACTGTCTCCCTGTCATGAGCTAGAATAACTCCTGCTGCTCCCAAGCCACAGCAAAGGAAAGTAAGACACCTGTAAAGGAAATGTATTTCTCAAAATCTGAAACACTGAAGAGAGGGAGAAGAAAAGAAAGAGATCAAGAGATGGGAGTATGATCAAGAGGAACTTTCTCATGTCTCTCTTACTGTGGAAGACTCATACACATGTTTACCTGAAAGATTTTTAAGTTTTCCCAAGTGATCTCCATGCAACGACCCATTACTTAAGTACTTCCTACTAAACACATTGAGACCCAGTGTGGTATAATGGTTTGAGCATTGGTCTACAACTCTGTAGACCGGGGCTTGAATCCTTGTTTAGCCACGGCAACACAGTGGATGAGCTTGGGCAGGTCACACTCTCAGACTCAAAGGAAGGCAAACCCCTTCTGAACAAACTTGCCAAGTATACTCTTTGATAGGTTTTCCTTAGGAAATGATTTGAAGGCATACAACAACAAACTATACACATTGCTGCATAGTACTGAATTGTACTACAAAAGCAGAGTACATCATGACAACAATGCAGCAACTACCTTTGAAACATTGCAGCACAACAATGCCTCAGTCACAAAAGCTGCTCCGATTGTCTGAGTGTAGATGGGGTGGGATATAAATAAATTTTATTATTATTATTATTGTTATTAAAAGTGGACTTTTTAGGAAAAAACAAACATCGCAGATGGTGTCTCTAGGAATTGCTGTGTAGAGATTGGAACTGCTGCCAGAGGAGATGGATGATTCTCCCCAGCTAACCATTAATGGTGTGGTTGTCTATAATGTATATTCATTTGTTCACAGCTATTCATATGAACTAGGGAATAATTTTTTCCCAAGTTAAAAAAAACACGAGACTGACCATCTTTCCACAGAACTGTCTCAAGGCACATTTTAGTCATCTCCGTTTTTCTCAGGCTATTAAGTATGTGGACTCTCACATGCACTCCTAATGGCAAAGGCCAATTTTCCCCTAGAAAGAAGGAGGCAACAGTCTCAGGCAATAGATAATGAGGAAAGCAGTGGCAGCTTTCTAGTTATTAATATCATTAATATCACCAAAATTTGGGACCTCTCTGGCCATTTTAAGAGCAGAAGAAGCCTATTTTTTTTCCCAATAGGAAATGAGCTGGAAGTTGACTTTGAGTCAAACTCCATCTCTACCTTGCATTCAATAAGTGGGCACAGACGAGTTGCTTGTCTCCACTTTGGCACTGTTTGCTAAATAATAAATAATAATGCTAATAACTAAATCAATACTCCTTTACCTTAGGAAATCCTGATAAAACCTCCAGCCCAGCCCATGAAAAAAATCAATTCCCCCACTTTAGAAACCTTGCCCTGTTTGTAAACTCTCCCCCCACCCCAGCATCCTATTTGCCTCCCCTTTTAATAAAAGGTGGGTGGATGTACTTTAGAACAGCATAATACTGTATTTCTCTAACTTGTGTTTCAATGTGGCATCCTCCAGGGCCTGATAAGTGCAAACACTGTGTCTTTCACTTCTCTAATCTAGTTTTAACTTAACCCATAGAAATACTGACATTCAAGGAAGTGAGGAGAGGCTTTACAAAACCCATTAAAACTGTTTGGTTAAACGTTAGTTACACCTTAGTACACCACACCCATTTTGCTGTAGTGAAGATTCAGACCAAAACTAAGAGATATTGAAGGGGTTTCCATGGCAAGGTGTTCCCATGGACAGGCTCAGTGTAGTCTTCAAGGGTAACACACATTTTTATTAATAAACATATGTGCCACCCATATATCCCATTATGTAGGTCTATTCAGCAAATCTATATTCATGTGCAGAGCTTGGATAAGTTATCTTTTAGATTAGAATTCCTAGATTCCATCCAGGTGGAAGATTTTGTGAGTTGCTGAATATAACTTTACTAAGTGCAGCCTATAGCCCAGTTCTCTGAATGAATGAATGAATGAATGAATGAATGAATGAATATCTTTCCTTTCTACCAGCCTGGGACTGAAGCCACCTTAGAAGAAATTAAAACAAAGAACAACTTTTGAAAAAAATATTAATACAAAAGTTTTTTTAAAAAATTTATTAAGCAATTCTATTGGAAACAAACGTAAAACAGTTCAAAACACATTTAAAACATAATTAAAAAGATAAAGTGCATAAAAGCCCTTCTGACACATGAATTAAGCATCAATTGTTGTCATTGTGTGCCTTCAAGTCATTTCTGAATTATGCCGACCTTTACGTGAACCTATCATGGCAATAATAATGTGAACAATATTGGTGATTTTCATTGTTCACTGTACTTTTTGAGAAAACTATAAAAGAAAAACCAAGCAGGCTACAAATCTGAGTTGCTCAGCAGTGAAAGACCCATTCCACAATATTGCTGAACCATGATGCTTTCTTTATAAATCCATTTCCCAATGTGTCAAACAAATTCTGGTTTGCCACTGAGACTGTTCCTATCTAACTTGGGCATAGGCTCCGCTGAAGTCATGTTACCTCTACATAGACATGTATAGAATTGTGAAGTCGAAGGCTTTCATGGCTGGCATCCATAGTTTTTTGTGGCCTCAGATGCTGGTGAAACATCAGGAAGAAACTCTTCAAGAACATGGCCATATAGCCTGAAAAACCCACAGAAAACTATGTATAGAATTGTACTTTCACTGCACACGTAACATACAGTTGCTTCATACTCATTGGGATTAAACACTGAGCTAAATGCTCAGATCTGTGTAGTAGGGAATCACCTCAAATACAGGTGTGTTTAGGTAATCATTTTCAGCAACACCTGAATATTATCCTACATCAGACTGACAGCCACAAGGCTGACCTAAAATGAAATATTCTAAAGAAGACTGAATTTGGCAGTAGCAATTTATATAGTTCAGCATATCCTATCACTTGCATTGATTTGGCTTGGAAGGGTATTAGATGCCCTGGGAAGCACAAACAAGATTCACAAATACTTTTCCTGTATTAATAATAACATAAAATTAAAATTAACATGATAATCTTAGAAACAAAATACTAACTTTTTTGACACTTTGACATGACATCTGGATAAAAATGACTTTAAGTGTACTTCCTAATGTTTAAATGCGTATGGTCACCAAACTTCTAATCCCAATCACCTATATACCCTGAAAAAATGCCAAATATATATATACATAAATTATATCATATTATAAACCCAACTTAAAGTGTTTAAAGTTAACTCTCTCTGTGTTTAGAGAATCAGGGCTTAAGTCAATTGCCAGAGAGGCTTG
Source organism: Sceloporus undulatus (assembly GCF_019175285.1). Taxonomy (NCBI): domain Eukaryota; kingdom Metazoa; phylum Chordata; class Lepidosauria; order Squamata; family Phrynosomatidae; genus Sceloporus; species Sceloporus undulatus. The sequence goes on from NC_056526.1 coordinate 117,410,323, forward strand.
GAAGTCAGTTTTTCAGAGGCAATAAGCCTTCAGCGGCAGACTTGAAATAAGTGCTCTCAATTCACAATAGGTTTTGTATAGACAAGAAGACATTTCTTATTTCTGAAATTTTGCCACAACATAGCCTTCCTCAACCTTATGCTCTCCAGATATTTTGGATTACAATACCCATCAGGCCTATCCAGGATGAGCAATGGCCAGGGCTGATGGGAGCTCTCCAAAACATCTGGAGTGGAAGAGAAGGCTCTGCTTGAAAGTTCAAATCATCCAGTAAAGTCACTTGTTTCCTTTAGGCAACTTCTGTTTTGCCTTGTGGTTAAAAAAAGGCCTTGTTCCTAAAACAAATGGGTGGGAACAAAATCTTCCATGCTCTCTGTTAGGATTGAGGGAGACATTTTAGGGGAAAAAACATTTTTACACAGGTTGAAATAAATGGTGGGAGTGGGGAGGGCAAGGGGATGATGGTCTTCCCAGATTCCACAGGGCACCATGTAGGTTTCCCAAAGAACAGGCAGATGTCCATCCTTACATTAGGGCATAAGCAAACCAAGCAAAGGTCTGCCACTCCCAGTCTTATGAAACAGTATCTATCTAGTTGTTATGGAAATTACCTTCAAAATCTTCTGCACAACTACATTTCCCATTTAAAACTCAACACAGAAAACCCCAGGATAGGGTCACCAAAGGGTTGCCATGGCTTGAAGGAACACAACAATAACAACATTACTTTATCAGTTGGGTTCTAAAGAATCACCTTTACAAACAATTAAACTTTTGGCTTTACTTTGTTTCAGCAGAACTGAACAAAAGTGAAGGAATTACTATGGAGTTTATCACACGGGGACAACTGAAAGTGTAAGTGAGTTGTCTATTGCGCATTTGCACATTTACGATTAAGATTTTCACACGACATCATGATTAAAGTACCATTATCCTGGGAATATCCCACAAAAACCATGCAATTGCGATAAAGTTTTTCACACGACGTCATGATCAAAAGCTATTAAACCAGGGAATAACCAGGCAATAAACAGCAACAAAATCCCGTGAATGATTTGTTGCTGTTTATTGCCTGGTTATTTCCAGGATAATGACCACTGTGTGTGAAAATCTTAATTGTGATTTAATAGTAATTGCGCATTTTCATGGGGTAAACCCCATTTAAACTTCTAATTTTCCTCTGTGTGATAAACTCCTAAGGGAAATGCTTTAGACTTTCAACATTTTTCATATTTCTCATCATACTTTTCGGGGGGGGGGGGGGGGTCATAGCCAAAACTGTATTTCATTTAAGGAACTTAAGCTTCACACTAACATGATTTAATCCGTCTTTGCCAGAGTCAGAAAAGTATGTAACTCACATTCAGTGCTTAATGCTAAAATTCTGTTTCATGTAGTAGTTCATACAGTTCATCAAAGTATGAGGTAATTTTCTCATCTATATTTTTGAGAAAATGTAAGAATTTAAATTGTTCCTGACACACATATACTTTCTCAGAACCTTAACAAACAAAATCTCAATATAACCCAGAAGATTTGTTAATGGGAAAAATAAGTATGTCCTAACCTGGAAGAAGTTGCCACTTCAGATTACGAAACTGAGAGAGGTTATCAAAATTTCTATCAATGGAACAATATAATGAGAAAACTACCATGTTTAATGCTAGTTGACTATGTATTAAATTTAAAAGATAAAAGACTTGACGGATCCCAGCAACTGTATAAGGGGAAGAAAACTGAGTACGTATAGACTACATTTAATTCAGACTGGTCTTTAAAATGGATAGCTGTGGAAGAGGTTTAACAGGTTGAGTACTGTTATTTATTTTTATTGATATCAATTATGTTTTAATACATTCTTTAGATTTTAATTATTTTTTAATTGAAAACTTCTTCTAAATGACAAATTGGACTGTCATTCTGGGGGTGGAGGGGCAGAGAGGTAGAACATGTATAAATAAATAAATAAATACACTTAACAGAAACCAACAATATCACTGAACGGCACACATAGTATCTGATAATCCACGTTCATCTCCTGCAGTTTGCCCTGAGTTGTCTTGTAAGTCTGGTGGTGTCCGTCATTCATTTTGAACTTTGGAATACTTTGTGATTTAGAGATGAATGACTGCTACCCTCAATAACCAGGTGCTCAACTGGTCTTATTTACCATATATACTCGACTATAAATTGACCTCATGTATAAGTCGAGGGCAGGTTTTGGGGTCAAAATTATGGACTTTTATATGACCCATGGATAAGTCGATGGTAAACTTGGGGGCACGTAACAAAGGATCTAAAGGATGAAGCAAAGGAAACAATGCCAAAGAATGTACGGAATTCCAGCTGGCATAACTGTTTGTGCTCACACTAAAGGCGGGTTAGAAAATAGAGAAGGATTAGTACTTCCAGGACAGATTACACTCTTAATTTACATCAGGGGATGACTTCTTTATAAATAAGAGTTAAAGACCTACCTACATTGACCCGTAGATAAGTGGAGTCAGTTTTTTTGGGATCAATTTTTTGACTAAAATTTCTAGACATATACATGAGTATATACAGCATGCCAGCGTTGCTGCTTTCCATAGAAGCAGGAAGTGGTGTGGAGTCTTGGACAGTGTCATTGTAACTCACTAGGTGGCACTGGACTTAGTCATATCTAAGTAGAGTCACAAGTTTCCCAAGAATGTTCTGCTTTTTTTCTGAGAGAGATCAAGAATGAAGTTTTTTCCCCTGATGCTTCCTGACTGATGCTATTCTTCCAGGACACTGGGACATGCTTCTTCCTGTCCCCTCTTTCTCTAAATGAATGAGCCCAGCCCAACCTCAACAGGTATGGACCCAGGACTCCCTATACACTGACTGCATTCATTAAGGTGTGTATCCAATTATTTGTCATTAAAAAGTTTCCATAGAAAACCATTTTTAACAAAAGAATCTAAGCTCTACAAACACATTGGCTCCAACATTCTTGCATCTTCAACATTGTCATTGCAATACAGGTTTCTGCTGCTCAGTTGCTCTCCGAGGCAGCCCTGCAAACTCAGTGCCTTTGGTGTATTTGCACAGGTGTAACTGACTGGAACTTAGTAAACAAGGATGCAGATGATGACTAACCTGGGATAAAAATTCATGTCTTCATAGCCTTAGCAATTCTGACTGCCAAGAGCTCCCAAAGCACTAAGTCTGTATCTACATTGTAGAGTTAAAGCAGTTTGACACCGCTTTGACTGATGGCTCAATGCTATAAAAATCCTGGGAGCTAATTAGCCTTCTCTGTCAGAGTTCTGGTGCTACAACAAACTACAAATCCCAAGATTCCATAGGATGGAGCCATGGCAGTTAAAGTGGTGTCAAAATGCATTACTTCTGCAGTGTATGCAGTGTGGCAACAGCCTAACACTACTATTTCCCACACAAAATATTAAAAAAATATTTAGGCTGCATCCTCACTGCAGAAATAATCCAGTTTGCCACCACTTTAACTGCTATGGCTCGATGCTAAGGAATTCTGGGAACCGTAGTTTGTTTGGGCACCAGAACTCTCTTACAGAGAAGGCTAAATGTCTCAAAAAACTACAGTTGTGATATGCATGTGATATGTATTTTATGTATTGTGAATTAAAATAAAGAATTATTTTTAAAAATTACAGTTGCCAGAATTCCATAGCACCGAGCCAGGTGTCAAACTGGATTATTTTTGTAGTGCAGATGGAGTTTTATTCCATTTTCCAAATTCAGTTAGCCTTCCAAAATGATAATTCTCCTAGTCTATGGAGATGCCTATTTTAAGTTTCATAAACAAGATGGGAGTAGTATTGCGTAGAATTTTACTTTATAGAAAATTATTCTATGTAAACACTTTAATATTATGTTCATGCACAACCATAATGTAAATGTTCTGTAGGGCTGTCATGCAAATCATATGTCCTCCTTCAGAGTTAAAACACATTTAAAAAAATAAAAATAAAACAAACTGTTTAAAAAACAACCACAAAGAGATCCATCTGATGTGTTATACGATTTCTATTATATGACTTCAAATGCTTTAGGGCTGCACATCAATCTGAGAATAAATGCCATTGAAATTTAAATGCACCTTCACAATAAAACACTTTAATGCTCAAAGCTGCTAACAGAATTAACAGAAATTTATCAGACAAGGGAAATTGGAAGTATAATCCATTGGCAATCTGAACGCGATCATGGGGTTTAACGTTATTGCATGATAACCCACTACACACAAATTCAGGCAATGGGAAGTCAGTCCGAACGCAATCATGGGGTTTCACGTTATTGTGTGATAGACTGCCACACGCAAATTCGGGCAATGGCATGCTATTTTCAGGCAATGGGAAGCCAATTCGAACGCAATGTGCATTCATGTAATTGCACTAAACTAGCGAATTTAAGTGAATGCGTTCTGGCCCCACTTTCTTTTCATTCAAATTTAAGAGAAATTCTTCCTGTTTGATAAACTCCACAGTCCAGTATACAAACTCACACTTAAACCTAAATTCGGATTAAATCTCAATCTTACCTTTAATATAATAGTATTTATTATAACTGCTGCCACTACTACCACATACCCTTCCCTCAAGCAGCATAGAGCTGTATTCATGTTCTACCCTGTATTGTACATGCGTCTCCATCCAAAAAAGGTGATATGTGTCAGCGTATGGGATAGTGACTTGCCCATGGTCAACTAGTGAACTTTGTGGCCTGAGTGAAGATTTTAACCAAGACCTTCCTGATCCCACACCAATATCCTAGTGACTACCTACAACAAGGGCGGACAAAGTGTGAGTCTTCAGATGTTGTCAGATTGTAGCTTTCAGCATTCCTCTCCATTAGCTATGCTCTCTATGTCTGGTGTGAGTCTACCAACATATGATGGACCATGAATTGCCCATCCCTGAGCCAAGCTTAATACAATACTGGATGGGTGCTTGCTTTTGGCATTGTTACCAAACTTAAGATTTCACGTCCCATCTGTTTCAACCCATGTCTTCAAACAAGGACTTTTGAAACAAGAGTAGGACATTTTAGGCACTTGATCATACCAAAATAGTCTCCTATGACACAGATAAGGGTGAAAACAGCCCATCCCTGTATCTGATCAATGGGATTACTTATTAGGAAATAAACGTAGCTGCCCACAGTGGAATTCATTGCCACATAAATACTAACAGGACCACACTGTCTCTCTTCTTCTTTTAACCTTCTATTCTTATTTTTATGGTGCCTAGTCTAGAGAGCATGTCATCACATGACAACAAATTATGCTGTCACCTGACCTCTCCATTTTACGTCCAGGCTTTTGCAAGTCTAAAGATCAGCTCGAGAGGAGAACTGACCGTATAGGCACACCATCACATATATGCTGCAGAGTGTACAAACAGGCATCTACTAAGACAAATATTTTCTAGAGTAAATGGGGAATGTTGCAGTGGTAAAGGCAATCCAGTTTGTGAAAGCTATAAATCACAAGCGTTGGGTTGTTGTTTTTAATAGTAAAACTTTGCTTTAAAATTTTGCTTTCAGTGTAAAGTTGCTGAATTGCAATTGTTGTGAGTTCCTGCTTTAGGGATACAGAAAACAGAGAAACCAGTACTGCCCTGAAATATTTTTTGCTAGCGACATAATTGCATCATAAGATTCTATATTCATATTAATATTTATAATTATATATTACATTAATCATACATTTTGCTGCTTAAACTGGATAGCACCTGGATATACAGCACTAGATAAATTCTGTGAGTGGTACTTGAAGTATTAGTTGTGTTTAAGTTACCACTATGAGGATTTCTTTTCCCCAAATAACAGAAATTATGAACCTTAATATCATGTATGGAGACAAAAGCTTCTCTTGTAGTGTTTTATTTTGCACAATGTGCATGTTCGGTTAAACACAATGATAATATGGTTGCTAACAGAGCAGCCACTGACAATAGAAATCTTTGCCTTCTCCAAATTAAAAAGTTACTCCAGTGCCTCCTCAAAATAATCCCAAAATGTGCATGGCGGAGGAAAATTACAGAGACCTATATAACCTGCTTTTGCAATCACTGCCTTGTAATTAATAGTTATACTCCTCTAAATTAGAAAAAAACCTTGTTTTTCTCTCTCTGCTTATGTTACAACGTATTCATGCACAAGAGAAAAGTGCTTTTAAAAGGAAGTTTGTTTCCAGTGCTTCTGTTTTACAACAGAAATAACATTCAGCAGAAGTTTGTACAGAAATCAATCACTAACCACATCCACGTTACGACATTTTTTAAAAAAATGCAATTGAGAGATTTGTAAATCTTAACTCATGGGTGTCTGGTTGGTTTCGAGGTACATTAAAGGGGCAAAACAGTTTTTGAAATGGTTTAACAACACGCAAAGCCATCTACAAACTATTCAATTCCATAAATCAAATTTTCCAAGTGAACTGTATGTTCTTCTTTGTTAACAGTTGACTGTGAGTGGTTTCATTTCCATGAAGTTGTGCAAAATGACTCCCCAAACCTCTTGATAACAGTAATATAAACTAAAAAAAATATTAAAATGTACCTTGGAAGTACCTGGAGTTCACTGTTACACGTACCTTCTCTCTCTTTTCCTTTGTCTCCCCTCCCACAGACAGCTTGGCAATGGAATGCCCTTCAAATCTATGGCTGACTGGTTTTGGTAAATGTTTTACAAGACACTAAACAACCTTCTGTCCCACCCTCCATGCAAACACAGAACCGAATATAATGGTAACAAAGAACCTAAATGCAGCGTGCAGGTAAGAGAAATGCAGCAGTGGTTTCTGATTTGAGATTTAATTCCAATTCCCCCCCAAGTTTAATCAGCCTTAGGAAAAAGGGAGGAAGGAGGTGGACACACACCTCAGTAGTCACACTATTCACATGTAATTGTGAGGCATAAATCACGATAACCTTTTTTCCCTTATTGTTAACTTCTAATCTGCACACAAGCCTAGGCGTGTTTTACTGGAAAAAACTGACAAGGAACAGTTAGTATAGAACAGTATTTCATTTCCAAATAAATCTTCGGATTAAGACCAAGAGATTGCAATGACAGATGCAGTTTTAATATTTTAAAAAAGGACAAAAAAGCAGCATATACCAGAATGAATGGAAGAGAGGGGACAAAGAAAGGTAGAAGCAGGGAAAAAAATCTTTCACAGACAAGATGAATGAGCACACGCATGCACACACAGGTACATGCACACACCCCTTTTTCAATAAGAAACCATGCCTGCCTCCCTCACCTCATTTCACCAGCTACCAAAAGTTAAACTTCTACTAGCCTCAAACCAGAGTTTTTGCATTCCATTCAAGTTAACAATTACAAAAAGATGAGAGCAGAAACTGGCTCTAATACACTAAAACATCTGAACTGACAAGCAACTACTAGAACTTGGGGGGGGGGGAATCCCTTTACTACAATACCCAGAATCCCCACATGGCATTATTGCTACCTGGAGGATTATGATAGTTGCTGTCCAGAAAAGCAGTTGCAATCTGAAACCAGTTCAAAACTCACTCAATTTTCCAATCTCTGGACTACCAGTAGCACAGAGATGAAGTACAGTGGATATAGACATTTCAGCCAGTGGTATGAAAAAAACTCCATGCACACATAAGGGTAATAAGAAAAGGACTGGGGAAGAGAGCTCAATCTCTTCTTACGTGGTGTAGTGGTTTGGGTGTTGGAATTACTCTGGAGACCAGTTTTTGATTCCCAGCTTAGCCATTAAACCTACTGGGTGACCTTGGGCAAGTCACATACTCTCAGCCGCAGGGGAAGGCAATGGCAAACCTCTGAACAAATCTTGCCAAGAAAACCCTATGTTAGGTTCGCCTTAAGAGTCACCATAAGTCGGAAACAACTTGAAGGCACACACACACACACAAAAAGTGAATGACAAAGATCAGTATTAGAACAGGAATGAGCAGATATGAAATGAAATATAGCAAGGAGGAATGAACGAAAATTATTCCATAATTATTTCATGAGTTTCTTAATGTGTGTTGCACACTGGACTTCTCAGTGTTTTGTCAACGCCAGACTTGGTCAAATCGCAACTGAAGTCAGTGTTTCGTGTCCAGTCCAGGACCCCTCCCTGCCACCTCTATCCTCTGCTTCAAGGACAGCTGCTGGAACTGGAGCCAAGAAGTAAACCTCAAATGCCACTGCTCTGTTGAATAGGTAAGTTCAAAAGGTAAGGTTCCTGTTCATCCGAACAGGCCATGAGAATCCAGAGACTGATGCACATTACCTTCTTCTTTTAGGGAGGGACTTTTTACCCTTGCGATCCTCATTACATCTACATGTGGATCTCCCCACCCCACCCTACCCCACATGGCATATGAATAAAAATATTTGGTTTGTTTAGTGTGCATCTTTTCATTTGCACATTAATGTACATTCATATTTTAACATTTTATAAGGAAATAACATCATTCAAATTTTATTTAAATAAAATACTCAACACGTGTACATTTTACACATAGTGTCTCATGCATAGTCACACTCATATGCTCACAGTGCTCACAGATATGTACACACTCCGTCATGCTCTTTCATTATTATTTTTTTCACTCACACACATACTCTCTAACACAGAGTCACACAGAAACATTCATTCTTTTGTGTTCTCCTCCTTCCTCAGGCAAAGACAGCTGTTCTAAACTCTTCCCTTTCTCTTCCCCTCCGTGACAGAAAACGTTTGGGAGGAAGAGGAGGGTTAGGGTCACCAAGTCTTGCACTCCTCCTTGAGCAACTCTTTCTCATACATAGTGGGGGGTCTTATACCACAGTTTGTGAACCACTGCCTTAGAACTATGAGGCTTGAGCACAGAATCCTAATTATCTCAGTAGACTAGGTCTAAACCTCAGAGGTTCTGATAGGTTAGGTGAGAGTATGGCAAAGTTACTTTTTAGACAAGTTCAGAACCCCCCTAACCTGCATGGCCATTGCTATGCTGGTTGGAGGATTCTAGTTAGTTATATGTACAGTGACAATTCCATGTGCATCATAGATTACCATGCACATGTGTGTTGATCATGATTCTATGAGTCAGTCCATAATATGTGAAGAAAGACAGAATGCACAATGAAACATTTTGACAGTTTTTGCCAATGCTGGTACACTGATGAATAAATTCTATTTTATTTTCATTTATTTTCAACTCCTGAAGACATTGCCACAATGTAGGTTCCATATATGTTGTTGGGTACATTACTAGTCCCACCTCTGTTTATCTTAACATTATGTGGCTGCCTACCTAAGAAAAGCCTATGAAATTAGTAGGGTTGCCATAAGACAATAGGTGACTTGAAGGCACATATATACATACACTACCCTGAAAAAACCTTAAGCAAGAACTACTGAAATAGTAGTGTATAGGATTCCATGCAACTGGAACACAGGAGCACAAGTAACACAAGAAAGGTGGTTTAGATCTACACAGAGGTAATGTGCATTTGCATTTTTTAATTCAAACTGTTTGGCCAAACTCACTCACCCGCCCACAAGCCTAGATGCTTTCCTTTGGAGATATACATACAGTATCTAGATTTTACTTCTTTTCTTCACAATGGAACAAGCCCTTTTCTGCTGACTCTGTTAGAAGGTATTCCATAAATTGTTCTTTTTAGGGACATTTTAACGATCTGCAAGTGTAATAAAGGGGGTGCTAAAATTGAAGTTGCTTGGGTCATTTATGACCATATACTACAATATTTCCCAGGTGAAAACCAGGGCACATGTGGCCAAGTAACATCAGTGTGGATAGGATGAGAAAAGTTATGGTTCTCTCCCTCTTCCTGAATTAATTGAGGGCAAACTACTTTAGCACTGAATTCAGTTTGTAGCAAATGAAGTACCGTATATGCTCGACTATAAGTTGAAAAATTTATGCCGAACAATTGACCCTAAAATCTGGGATTGACTTATATATGGGTCAATACAGTAATGCTGTTTAGAAAAGTCTAAAAAAAGCAACCCCGATGCCCCGCTCTCCATGCCTGGCAGTGATTTCTGAAAGAGCTGCCCAGGCAGAGGGGTGTGTGTGTGTGTGTGTGTGTGTGTGTGTGTTCTATGTGATTCCCATCTAAATCCGATATTAATACCTTCTCTTCCCATCCTCCTCCTCCTCCAGATCTCTCTGACCACCAAACGCCCCATTTAGCTCCATTTCCCACTGCGATGTTAAAACCTTCTCTCCCCATTCTCTGGATCTTTCTGAGCACCAAATAACCCTCATCTTCCTTCCTTCTCAATCCCATATTTCTCAACCCTCTTCCTTCTTTCTCAATCCCACCTTCTCCTCCCCTAAATTCTACCCTCGACTTATCCATGCATCATATAAAAAAAACATGATTTTGGCCCTAATAATATTGTGTACAATACGACTTGTACACAAGTATATATGGTAAGTTGAAGACAAAATGAGAAAGTGTGAGGAGGAGAGAGAAACATTTTAAAAGTAGCCCAAAAAGTGGGATGGCAGAAGATTAATCAAGACAGCAGGATGGTGTGTATGACTTAAATCCAATAGCTCCAACAATAGTAGACCCCCTGAAACAATTGGACAGTCAACACTTATGTAAATTCAATGTTTCTACTCCAATCTGGACTACAGTGGACCCTTGTTATACACTGGGGTTTGGTTCCAAGATTCCCTCGTGTATAACAAAATCCATGCATGCTCAAGTCCCATTGAATGTAATGACATACAGTAGCAAAATGATGTCCTTTTAAAAAATGGAAAATCAAGGTTTGATATTTGAAATTTATACTTTTTTTTTGAACATTTTCAAACCATGGATGCTTGAATCCGTGTATAAAAAAATCCATGTATAAGAAGGGCCAACTGTTGCATTTAGGTCATATTTTGCTCAGGCTGGTGCTTGGTGCTAATATGGTACTTGACAGATATAAACCATGCATCTTATGGTAAATACATGTTTATGTCTTAATAGAACAAACAATTAGGGATTGCAGTTTTACACCTCTCCAACCTGGAGACCTCCAATTGTCTTGTTACAACTCTCATTCTTCCCTATCAGCATGGCCATCTGGAGGACTCCAAATTTGAGGAGGTACATTAGTTTAGTTCACAAATCTCCCTCATTTGAGCTTTTGCACAACTATCTTCTTTCACATATGTCTCAAGGGACTGTTGCCATTTTAAAGACTGTTTTCTCAGGCAAAACAATACTCCATGCGCATTCCAAAACCCTCTGTTATCAGACTGACACAAATAGCCGAAGGTAATTTTGTTATTAGCATGCCAGTGGCTGAGAGTACTCTGACCCACAGAGCATTTCAGTCCCAGTGACCATCCTCTGTCACAGTGCATTTTCCAAGGGCAACTTGGCACATCAGTGTCTACAAACTGTAGGGGTGGGAAGAGATGCTGAGTCACTCCTGGGAGCTTGGAGCACCGAGCCCAGCACAGTTTAGTATTAAAAGTTTCATAATCCCATGATAGTTTTTTCAAAAAACAGAGCGGAACAGTCTGGAGAAAAAGTAACCCGCATTGAAAATTCACTATGGGAGTTACTCTTTCAAACAGGTGTCAGATAAACAAGGAACCGTGACAAAGCCCACTAGGAAGGTCTGCCAATTAAATTAAATACAACGTTCAGCTTTCATCATGGATCATCTTCATTTCTAAACTTCTCTCTATTTAAAAGTGTCAGTCTGCTTTTTCACAATTGCTCGATCTTCGAACACATGCAGAGCTAGCATGGTGTAGTAGTTTGAATGTTGGACCTTGGGAGACCTTGGGCATTTCTCACTCTCTTAGCCTAAGAAGGAGGCAATGGTGAAACTCTGAAAAAATCTTGTCAAGAAGAAACTATGACAGGCTCACCATAGGTCAGAGTTGATTTTAAGTCACAAAATTAAAAATGACTGTTCAGTATGGTTAACATTTGGCCATATTCAAAATGGTGCCCATGAGGAATTAGCGGGTTTGGTCCAGATGAAATCAAGTTTACAACAAAACCACAGAACTCAAAGGAATTTGAGACTTGACTAACCTGTCCCGCTCATTTCTAGGGGTCTTCTTTAAGTTTGAATCTAATACCTTCTGATATTGGAGGAGGACACCCATGAGAAATTCTTCAAAGAGTATCTCAGCCATACTGTCTAAAACAGGAACAGGTTAGTTGGATAATCTAGTAAATAAAACAGAGTAAGCTAAGATTGAGAAGGACCAAGAGCCTAGCCACGTGGACAAAAGATTTTCAGTATTTTACTCCATGGCTGTTCAGTGACTTGGTACAGTCAGCCCTTCATATCCACAGATTTTTTATCCATGGATTCAAGCATCCATGGCTTATAAATATCTTTAAAATATATAAATCCCACAAAGCGTACCTTGATTTTGCCTTTTTATACAAGAAAACTATTTTACTGTGCTATTGTATGTAATGGGGCTTGTATATAATGGGTGGGGTATTCTTGGACCCAAGCCCCAGTGGATACTAAGGGCCCAGTGTATTTATTCCTACCAAATATCTCTGAGATTTCAGCATCAGGATCTTTGTGGGCAAGAAAAGAGATTGCATACATCTTGGTAACACTGTGATTTGGATTTCCAATAGTAAAAACAAAAATGGAATGTACAGATGGAAAACTTGTGGAAACTGGAACAGAAAAACTAGAACAGACGTGGGGCAGGTAACTGTTCCAATTGCTTACAAGTAGTTTGACTGTGTACATTTCCATGATTTCCAGATCTTGTTAAGTTCACTCTGAAATCTAACACAAAACTTGAATGTAAAGGGATCTTGTATCATGTTTAAGACTAACTGCACAAAAGACACTGTAGCATAACCTTTCATAGACTTGGCCTACTTTTTGACTTGTTGTTTACTGATATCCCAGACTGACATGGCTATCTCTCTGAACAAAACCTGAATGGTGAAGTGCAAAGTTTAAATTGCAATTGATGAAGCAATATTTGCCATACAGTTCAAACTGTTGAATTGTTGGCAAAACACTGTCCCCCCCCCTTTTTTTAAATTAAATGAGAACAGAGTACTGTCCATTTGAGTAGAGGTGCCAGAAAGAAAGAATCCAATGCACCCTGGTAGTTACTTTAAGTCAGGGGTAGGCAACCTTTTTCAGCCGGGGGCCGGTTTGCTGTCCCTCAGACAACTGGGGGGCCGAAGCGGGGGGGAGCTTCCACCCTCCGGGGGTGGGGCCGCATGCCAGGAGTGGAGCTTCCACCCTCCGGGGCGGGGCCGCATGCCAGGGGTGGAGCTTCCGCCCTCTGGGGGCGGGGCTTTCTCTGTTCCCTTTCCCAACCTCCAGCTGTCTGAGAGACAGCTAGAAGTGGGGGGGGATTGGGAGAGGGGGTGACAGGCGCACGCCTGCTCCTCCTGCCCTTCCTTGGCCCCCAGCTGCCTCTCAGAAAACCAGTAAGGGCCCGTGAGGGGCAGGAGCAACAGGCGCGCGGCCCCTGCTCCTGTCCTCGGGGCTTTGCCAGGCCTGAGGTGTCCCCCGTTTGGCCAAAGGGGACGGCTGAAACCACTCTCATTGTTAAAGCAGACCTTTTAGCATTAAAAGCACTGAAAATACACAGAAATGCACTTTGGAAAGTCACACTGTCTCACCTGCAGAAAGAGTGCATGTCCCACAAACTGATATATCATCATCATCATCATCATCATCATCACCACTCTCATTTCAAAGCAGACCTTTTAGCATTGAAAGCACTGAAAATACACAGAAATGCACTTTGGAAAGTCACACTGTCTCACCTGCAGAAAGAGTGGATGTCTTCTTCTTCCTACTCCTCCTCTTGCTCCTTCCTTCCTCCTTCTTCCTCCTCTTCTTCCTCCTTCCTCCTCCTTCCCTCCCTCCTCCTCCTGCTCCTTCCTTCCTCCCTCCTCCTCCTCCTCTTCCCCTGCGGACCCCCGCCTCCTTCTCCCCAGGCCCGCGGCTGTGGAGCAACCTCCTTGGGGAGAAGGACGAGGGGGACCCCCGCCTCCTTCTCCCCAGGCCCGCGGCCCCACTGCCTCTCCCCACCCTGTGTGAGGGCCAAGGCTTCCCCACAGGGCGGGTGAAGGAGTGCGCCGCCGGCCCCAGCACTTTCCCCCGCCCCTCTGGGAGGGCAGAGGCTGTCCCAGAGGGGTGGGGAAGGAGCATGCCGCCAACAGCAATCGGTGGCAGGGCCAGCCTGGGGCCGCTCCTACAGTGGCCGTGGGCCGGATCAGGCCCGCGGGCCATAGGTTGCCAACCCCTGCTTTAAGTGGATACCGTATATACTCGGCTATAAGTCGACCTCATGTATAACTCGAGGGCTGGTTTGGGGGCCAAAATTGTGGATTTTGGTATGGCCCATGGATATGTTGAGGGTAAAACATAGGGGCATGTAACAAAGGATCTAAAGGATGAAGCAAAGTCAAACAATGCCAAAGAACGTACAAAATTCCAGCAGAAAGCATAACTATTTGTGCTCATACTAAAGGCTGGAGGGATGAGAGAGTAGAGAGGGGTCAGTGCTTCCGGGACATATTAAACTCTTGCCTTTCACCATACATAGATACATACATACATAATATGAGTTAAAATACAGTACGTTCATTGACTTGTGGATAAGTCGACTCAGTTTTTTGGGGTCAGTTTTTTAACCTAAATTTCTAGACTTATACATGAGTATATACAGTATGACCAAAAATCAATGCAAGATAACAGATATGCCTGGAGGTATATAAGAAGATCTGGAAAGCTTTCTTTTCATTTAAATTCTAGAAGGGAAAGAGCACACACACACACACGGTCTCCAATTTCCTGAACAATCCATTTAGTTTTTGAAAATACTTACAAGGTATATGTAGATATTTCCCAATCTCTGGACTACCAGTAGCACAAAGATGAAGTACAGTGAATATAGACATTTTAGCCAGAGGTATGAAAAAACCTCCATGTACACATAAGGATAATAAGAAAGGGACTGGGGAAGAGAGATTAATCTCTTCTTACATGGTGTAGTGGTTTGGGTGTTGGAATGACTCTGGAGACCAGAGTTTGATTCCCAGCTTAGCCATTAAACCTACTGGGTGACCTTGGGCAAGTCACATGCTCTCAGCCACAGGGGAAGGCAATGGCAAACCTCTGAACAAATCTTGCAAAAAAACAAAAAAACAAAAACAAAACCATCATAGAATCATAGAATTGTAGAGTTGGAACAGCCCACAAGGGCCATCCAGTCCAACCCTCTGCCATGCAGGATCTCTCAATCAAAGCATCCCTGGCAGATGGTCATCCAGCCTCTGTTTAAAGACCTCTAAGGAAGGAGACTCCACTACACTCCGAGAAAGGAGTGTGTTCCACTATCAAACAGCCCTCACTGTCAGGATGTTCCTCCTAATGTTGAGGTGGAATCTCTTTTCCTGCATCTTGCATCCATTGTTCTGGGTCCTAGTTTCTGGAGCAGCAGAAAAGAAGGTTGCTCCCTCCTCAATATGACATCCCTTCAAATAGGTTTGCCTTAGGGTCTCCATAAGTCAGAAATTACTTGAAGGCACAACACACACAAATTTTATCAAAAACCTTCTCAGTAACAAAAGAAAAAACTGCTGGCTGATCAGTTATATCCAAGTTTAAAGCAATCAAGTCCACAACCAAATGAATGTTATCAGCTCCCTGGCTTCTTTTGATAAATTCTGCCTGGTTGGGACTTACCAAACATGAAATGACTTTTTGTACTCTATTAGGTAAAATAGCTGTCTATATTTTGATATTAACATTAAGTAAGGATGTAGGGTGAATACCACAGTGAGTTTGATCTTTACCATTTTTAGGTATCACTGTAATATAGGCATCATTTAATCATGAAGAGTGGGAGCTGGCTTCTAAGATATGTTTGTAAAGTTGGAGCAAACATGGTGCTAACAGACTGAAAAAAGCATTGTACCAATCAAATGGAAACCAATTAGGGAAGAAGACTTCCCACTTCTCATACTTTCTATAACGCTGATAATTTCCTCTAAGTGAAGAGGTTCTGAAAGAAATTGTTGCTGTGATACGCTAAGATGGGGAAGGTCAATATGAGAAGAGAAAGTCTCCACATCCTGCAGGTGTATTTCATTATCGAAACTATAAAGATCTGCATACAGCTTCAAACATAGGTTTATAATTGTGGGTGATGTATATAAGTTATTGCTGTTATCTTTGACAGCTGAAATAACATTGTGTTGCTTTTGATGTTTAAAGTGATGCACCAGAATCATATTGGGACATTCCTCATTTTCCCAATATGCTTGCTGTAAACATGTCAAAACCAATTCCATCTGTTGCAAAAAATATTATTCAATTCATATTTAACTTTTTGCAGTAATCAATAAAGTTGTTCAGATGGAGAAACAGGAAATGGAGATACCAAAGCTTTCAGCTGCTTGTTAAATAATTCCTTTTTTATTTTAAAATCCTTTAAAAAAGAAGAATAAATAATGCGTCTACCCCCAAATGTAGGCTTTATATGTTTCCCATTCAATAGAGTATGAACTCTATTATTCCAACTCACACAGTCTTCATTCGTTTTAAAATATCCCAACAGGTCTGCTGACATTTGCATCCTAAAGGGTTAATCATTGAGAAGTGAAACATTAAAACACCAGAGACTAAAGGGAGTAGGAGCATTAGAAAAGTGCAATTCTAGACAAACTGGAGTATGGTCTGATATAATCAAGGATTCAATTTTGGATTGGTTTATATTACTAATGAAAGATGCAGAAATTAAGAAATAAACAAGTCTGAAACAAATGTGGTAGATCAGAGGGATAAAAGTATATTCCCTATCTCCTTGATGTACAGTTCTCTATGTATCCATTATGCCATAGTCATTCATATATGCCTGTAAAGTATCTCTTGTCATGAATTGTTTCCTTGGTAGAGATATATGTCTGCCTAGGAAAGGATCTAACATTTCATTAAAAACACCAACAATCAAATAATCATATTCTAAGTCAATGAGGTTAATAAAACAATTATAAAACATTTCTTGTATATCACTATTAGGCCTATAAATATTAATCAAAACAGTTAATTTTTCAAAATATCTTAAAATCAAAAACTGTCAATCTGGATCTATTATTGCTCACTGTACTGAAACACACACATATATATTTATGTGTATGTGTGTGTGTGGATTAGGAATGCCACACTTTTACATGATCTAGAAACATTTGCAATATTTAAAAATAAATCATTCATTCATTCACTCGTAACACAGACCTCATCAACCCAATTTTTCCGAAGGCTGTTTGCAACTTTTTATCAAATGAGTTTCTTGCAGGAATACATTGGCATAATTACATTCTTTTAACAGAAAACAGTTATTTTTATTTGTTTACATCTTTCAGCCCTTTGATATTCCATAAAATTAATTAAGAATTAAACCACCAGTACAATTTAGCATCTACATCACATCCACAATTTCCAATATTACAGAATTCAATTTTTAAAAAGCTTGCGCAAAATAGCATATATTTCCTAAGGTGAATGTAGTTATTAATTAATAAACCATCACTTCACTGCTTATACTGCTTATGGTAATCTTAGAAACTCTGAGAAACCTTATAATATGTATATGCAGAGAAAGAAAAGAGAAAAAAATGGGAGAAAGAGAGAGAAGATCTATTCATAGATTGAAAGTGATACACATCAAACTGAAGTCTGAAGCTGGAAGCTATTTGGCTCAATAAATATTGCGATCAAGTGGGCTGTGGAAAGAGCTGATGTAGAACCCTGAGGCTGGGCCTTGGATTTATCCAGGGACCTAGTTTCAAACCCAGTCAAGAGATTCCACTGCCTCAGACAACTGAAATTACTTTAATCCTCCATCCACAAAGAC
Organism: Sceloporus undulatus; assembly: GCF_019175285.1. Taxonomy (NCBI): domain Eukaryota; kingdom Metazoa; phylum Chordata; class Lepidosauria; order Squamata; family Phrynosomatidae; genus Sceloporus; species Sceloporus undulatus. The sequence continues at coordinate 117,428,202 of NC_056526.1, forward strand.
ACAGAATATAGCCAGATACTTGATGTAATACTTCAGATTTCTGTGAGAATTCTTGCTTTGATAAATTGACTCCTGTGATCACTTATCTCCTTTGTATAGCCAGGAAAAAGCATCATCTTATCTAATTTCCACTGTAGCACTCCTTGCTGCCTATCAATTCAAAACAGAGAATCTCTAGTAGCCACCATTTCTTGTCTGAACGTTGCAAAGAATCCAGATTTGAAAACTGGCAAGGAACCATTTTTATGGAAGATGAGCTGATAATGGGATTGTTAGCTTTATTCAAATACTAGATGTAGATGATGATTTTTTTGCCTTTTTTAATTTTCCAAGAGCAGTTTAAACTACAACAATTAGCTAAATGGCAATATCTACAGTTAAAACATTTGTTACAATCCAGATTTGGTCTTGCAAGCTTTAAGTGCATCCAAGGTTTCCTTAATATTAGAAATATTAACTGAGACCAAGTATCCAAATATTAGAAATATTAACTGAGACCAAGTATCCAATTTATATATATAGATTTCTGTTATCTATGAATATGGCATTATGAGAATGGAATAGAGCATTGGAATATCCAGTTCTGACTAATCAATGGCCATCAGTTTTAACATCAATTACTAAGCATGCTATAGATTTCTGACTATGTCTTATTCAGCAGAAATTGCTGTTTGGAGTATATTGGTCACCACATCTATTCAAAAAAGGGCTTTATATATCAGGAAATTGTTGGAGATGTAATACTACCAAAGCTTCCTTAATGCTTATGTTTTGGGGTTGTCCCATAGTAGCTACATTTTGGGAGGAAGTAATCACACAAGAAAATTTGGCTCTGGAATGTCCCTTGATATTCAGAGACACGCATGTTCTTTTGGGTTAGTTACCTGTCTCTTGAAACTTAACAAATGGTCAATGGAAGTGGGATTTTCACTCCCTTTTGACTGCTAAAATTGATTATTTCATTACTGGAAAGATCATTTTCTCCTCAATGTGATCCAATGCATAGAATATCTAACAACACTTGCAACATTTGAAATAATGATGTATAGACAAAATATGCAAATGGAGTTATATTTGGACATTTTGTCAGCTTTTAAAAAATCTTACAACTAACATGGTGATTTCCCCCCTTTTTGCTTTTTTTTTAAATTTTATTTTTGTTAGTATTCCAACTCGGTCAAGGTAGAATATTTCCTAGAGGATAATATTTCTACAAACATTCCTCCCCAGATATTTGGATTTAAAGTCCCAAAGCTTTAGACGAAAACCCCAACGTGGACAACAATCAGGGATTCTAGGAGCCCATACAGACAGCCCAAAATAAAGCTGCGTTTTGGGTCACTTTGGAGGTAGCGCTGCCTTAAATGATGCATGCGTCCTAAGAGGCAGAAGCAATGCTAAAGGAGCAGCTCCCAGTCCTGAGGACTAGAGCACGGCTTTGGCACAGCTTCTGGCCTCTTCAGATGCGTGTTTCATTTAAACAGCATACCTCCAAAGTACCCGAAGCAGCTTTATTTGGCCTGTCCTGTATGGCCATAAGAATTGTGGTAAATTGTGTTTCGTTATCATCAAAGATATTTGTGATCATTCCTCTATGTTTTTAAAAATAAATTAAAAACAATATTCACACTTTGAGTAGCTATTGTTTATTTTTGACCATACTAAATGGATGTGCTTAGGCTTAGTTTAGAAATCTAAGAGCTCTCAATTTTGCCTTCAGAGACAGGTATGAAACTTACATATTTAGCAACTGCAAACTGTAAACTGAGAAAAAAAGTTATTTCACAACACCTTGCTTGAAGCTGTCTGACCTGTTCCTACACATGTTTTAGTGTTGCATCATCATGCCATATTGGGGTCATATTTGGAAAAGTATCTCCAGTATTTCACTGGAAAAGCCCTAGTTATGACAGATAACTAGGATGGAGTGGAGATGGGAAACATATTTCAGTATTCTGGGGAATTCCTAATCTTGCCAAAAATCCCTGATAATCTGAAGATGTCCATAAATATATTTACTTTACAGTATTATAGCAACTCACATAACAAATTGCTTTTTAAAAAGGAAAACTCTGCCATATTTTAAAACTGCCATGTGTGCATCTCTCTCTCTCTCTCTCTCTCTCTCTCTCTCTCTCTCTGTGTGTTTTAGTTCAGAAGCATTAACAAAGCAACAGAGTCCAATATATGTAACCACATGTTTGTGTGGTTAAATGTGTAGGCCTATATCCAATTGCTAGCCACAATTAGAATGAACCAATGGGATTTATGTAAGTGTTGACTTTATGTATTGTATGTGCCTTCAATTCACCTGTTGACCTATGGTGATTATATAAATTTCATCTGGTTTTCTTAGGTAAAGAGAACTCAGAGGTGGTTTGCCATTGCATCCCTCTAAATATATCCTACAGCACCTGGTATTCCCAGGCAGGTTCTGTTTCAAACATTAACTAGGCATTAACTAGACATGACCTTTCTTAGCTTTAGATGTGATTTGGTGCCTTCAGGGTATTTAGGGAAATTTTGTTGTTATGTGCCTCCAAGTCATTTCCAATTTATGGCAATTCTGGGGTGAACCTATCATTGGGTTTTCTCGACAAGATTTGTTCAGAGTAGTTTTGCCATTGCCTCTGAGCCTTCCTCTGAGTATGTGACTTGCCCAAGGTCAACCAGTGGCTGAGTGGGGACTTGAACCCTGTTCTCCAGAGGTATAGTCCAACACTCAAACCACTACACCACACTGGCTCAACCAACAATTGAATGGATCACATGGCAGTTAAAATGGAATCATAGCACTACAGTTATGTTGTGTGAAGGTCTGCTTTAATCCGCATTTATAATTAGTTTGGTTACCTTCCCATTTTAGTCTGGGGTCCCCCCCCAGTCTGGTTACATCCCCATTTAAAATGGGGTTAAGAAACTCAGACTGGACAATATCATTTTAAAGACTGTTTGCTAGAAACAGCAAATTCTTTGAATTCCTTACAGTTAAATGCTGATTGATACTTCTTGTAAATTTTTAATTTTCTCATACCATGATTTGTTTGCCTCAGCAAATGGAGCTAGCTGGTTATAACTTAACCCCAGGACAGAATAAATACTGTCCTTCTCTTTTGAAAAGATCAACACTTTCAGGCACTGAGTATGTCTGCCTGACTATTTTGCAAAGTTGCAAGAAAACTTCAGCTTCATCACCCTTGCCCCCGCAAAAACAGAATGCTAGGCTGCCCAGATTGCCTGATACAATAGGAATCTGAAAATAATGTGGAATAGCTTAAAGGTGGGTCTTTTTTGCACTGCACAATTCCAGCACTTTGATACCACCATAACTGCCATGATTGCATCTTACAGAATCCCGGGATTTGTAGTTTGGTGATACACTTGAACTTTCTGACAGAGACTTCTAAATACCTCATTAAATTACAAATCCTAAGTGTTTCTTTGGGTGGAGCCATTGCACTTAAAGTGATATGAAAGTGCTAAAACTGTGTAATGTGGCAGAGACAAAGAGCTGCAGATAGCAAAATAGGAGTGGACTTAAAGAAGGAAGCACTACAGTGTCAAGAGAAGTTAGACAACAGATCAGCCTTCCTGTAATGGGGGGACCCACCTGGTCTGTATGAGAACAACAACTCTCATAATCGACAGGATTATTCTGGCTGGTGGTGATGGGAACTGTAGTCAGACATAACAAGTGGTCACCCCACTTGGGGAAGGTTTGCTTAGGGAGAGGTTCAACTGAAAAAAAGGAGCAGATGTGGCCCTAACAATGCAAATATTTAATGCAGGGAAATTGTGTATCTGTCCAGATGTTGCTGGAATCCACCATCTAGCATCCTTCACTGCTGGCTATGTTGGCTAAGACTGCTAAGCTTGCAGTCCAGCAACATCTGCAGGGCCATTTGATTCTCACTTCTGGTTTAATGGCAGAATCAGACAAACATCTGGATCTTAGAGTTTCTGCACTGTATCCATTTGGCATGCCTGTCATTTCTCTTGGCCTGTCTGACATCTGCATGTCATTCTCTAGGATTTGAATCCATGCAATGCTCCTCCTATTCCTTCAAATAAACATACCCCAGGGTTTGCATGAGGACAGTAATGGCAAGGCTCTACATGAGGCTGTACACTTAAAATGCAGCATAGATCACCCCTTCTTTTATAATTCAGTCAGGAAATTTGGTTAAGAGCTCAGCTGTATGCTATGTTAAATGTGTGATTCCATTTGATAAGGCTCCTAGACCTTGTGTTTTACTATTCTGAGTTAGATTGTGCCAAAGAATCCAAAACACTTGTTAGTGAAGAGATGGGTCTTTTCTCCCCTTTAGAATAGTGTAGACTCTTATTACTGTCTATTAAGAAAGAACCTAGCCAAAGCCAGTTTATGAAAACTTTCCATGTAATGACAAATGTCGCAGGATGAATAAAAGCATCCTGTAGGAAGATAGATCATATGTGCAGATAAAGCATGCTACAAAACTGGTTCCTGTTCTGAACAAAGATAAAAAGAAACATGGGGTATCATTTACTCTTGCACAAACTCATAGCTCAGAGCTATTTAAGGTTTCTCCTCCATAGATGAAGCCTGGGATTGCCAAATTTTGACACCTTGGGTAAAGAGAACTAGTGCAGAAGACAGAACATTAAAGCTTTCACATTTTGTATGATGCCTTGGGAGACATGATGATGGCCTTTCCCTGTCCTTCTTCAATGACAAAAAAGAGAGGTGTATGTCCAATTTTAACCAGAGAGCATGAGGGTGAGGTGTACATAATCCTACCACTCCCACAACTCAGATCCCACACAGATTTCCTACTTGAGTGTTTCTGACTACAGCTAGGCACTGACACTAAAGCAGTACTTTGAGAGATGGGGTCAATCCATGTGCAGAGATGTATTTCCTCTATTAGCAAATGCGCCCCCCCCCCCCTAAAAAAAGTACTTCACTGATTTGTTTTAAACTCTGGTAGCAATTCCCATTCATTATAGAAACTGTTCTCTGGGGTTCCCATGAAGTATTGTCTCTACAAGAACACATGCTAATTCAGTTGCTTCAGTTGTCATAATGTAGGAGTGGTTAGGGGGCATGAATAATCCTGTGGGATGACCCTCTAATTGTCATGACATCCAAATTGTACAATGTCTTACAACTTGTTGTAAGAATAGAAATTTAATTTCCTCTGTTTCATGTTTAAGTGCTTATTTTTTAATTGTACAATACAATACAATACAAATCTCTTCAAAGGTGAGATTTACTATAAGGTAAATGCATTTGTTGTTGTTGTTGTTGTTGTTGTTGTTGTTGTGTACCTTTAAGTCATTTTCGATTTATGGTGACCCAACAGCGATCCTATCATGGGGTTTTTCTGGCAAGATTTGTTCAGAAGACATTTTTATTGCCTTTCCCTGAGGCTGAGAGAGTATGACTTGCCCAAAATCACCCAGTGTGCTTCATGGCTGAGGCAGGAATTAAGCTCAGATTTCAGAGTTGCAGTCCAACACTCAAATCACTATGCCACACTGACTCCCAGGTAAATGCATTCAGGATTGCAATTTCAGTCTTAACCTCTGTGGGAAAGTGAGTATAAAGTGTGGAAGGAAAGTTCAGTCATCTTGAGGAGAGGGGGGTTGCAAAAACATTGCCTATATGGGCTCGGGAAAGTATCTTCTTTTCTCCATTTCATTTTTAATGCTTCTCAATGCATAATCCAATACAAGTCTATTCAGAAGTAAGCCATGCTGACTTCAGTGGAACTTTCCCCTGTACTCACAGAGTATCCATTCTTCATGCTCCCCTCACTGAAAAGAAAAAGGGGAGAACCTCAGAGTAATCTTGCATATGTTGTTGTTGTTGTGGTTGTGTGCCTTCATGTTATGGCAACCCTAAGGCGGTTTTGTTCAAGATTTGTTCAGATGAGGTTTATCATTACCTTCCTCTGTGGCTGAGAGCATGTGACTTGCCCAAGGTCATCCAATGGGTTTCATGGCCAAGCTGGGAATCGTATCCTGGTCTCCAGAGTCGTAGTCCAACACTCAAACTACTACACCACACTGGCTCTCTCAATCTTGCATATACAAATACTGATTTCATCATCAAATGGAGTAAAGCTTTATAGCAACAGTAGCTCTCCTCCCTAAGAAACAAAAAGGTGCCAGTCCAGCTCAAAATCTGGCACTTCCCCCTCCGCTCTGGGAAGAAGCAATTCATATTACCTCTTTTGGTTCAGAAATATTTTAATTCAGATGGATACAAAATCTATCATACCTGGTTCAGGAATGTATGTGAGTGAAAGGGGACAAGAAAAGAGGGTGAGGATGTAGAGAGAGGGAGGGAGGGTGTAAAAAGAAGGTGGTTTACAATGGGGGAAAGATGTTGCTGCTATGTTTCTGTATTATGGCTGTATGGAGGGCTGTGCATGCACATGTTGGCCAGAAAATGTGGCCAATGAAGGAAGGCACCTAAGGAGGCCAGAACATCACCAACATGGGAGGAGATGTTACAGCATACACCCCAAAGAAATGACTAAAGTCTGAACAAAGGTGGATTTCACTTTTATAACCATAAGGAGAAGTTGGTTATGAAGGTGTGAAACCATGTTTCTCTGCATCATGTGAATTGAGAATTTAAATCTGGGAAGTGTACTGTCTGGTTACGTAAAGTAACTAACAGACAGAAAAAGGATTCAGCACATTTCATCCACACACTGTTTTTGCTGTTCATATTGTGTGCATCAGCCCCACTTTTTATGTGACTAGGGCACTTCTCTATTTAAGAATATGGAATAAGTACTATTGGGTAATTTGGCACCAAAATGTGGAAGGGCAAAAGCGAGACATCTCTCTTTAGTTAAAAGCAAATTAATGTATCCAGTATAATTGTGGTGTGTTTTTTTAAGACAACCACATAACACCTTTGCTTTTACACTATGAGAGCACATACATATGCAGAGTGAAAATGCTTTTTCTGGAAATATTTCCGATGTTGCATTGTCTACTGAGGGTATCAGTCCAAAGTGGTAAAATTCTGGCAGGCCTGCAAGCTTCTGGGTGGGCAGTACCACTGAGTCTGAGGGGCTAGAGAACATCATGTTCACCTTTAGTTTGCTGCTAACCGACAGTAGCTTTTCTTTAAAGTAATGATTGTATCTGCATTTTCTGGGTGTTTCAGTACAGTTCTATTCATTTCTGAATTCCTAGCCTTAAGTACAGCTCCTGAAAAATGCACACTGGACCAGTTCAAACAAAGTCTGTGGAATTGGAAGTGATCCATGGGGCAGCACACTCCCATCTCCCTTTTCTTCAACAGTTTTCCTTTGATTTCTATTTGACACTAATTGCAATTTGCTATGAAGTCTGAATTAGCAAACCAGAGTTTGCAAGTGCATTACAAACCAGAATTGGGGACCAGAATTTAATCAGAAAATTAAATGAAGCTGTAGATGCGAGGGAGTGTGCAGTCCCTTAAATTGATACGATCCTCCAAAACATTGGTTGGGAAAACCCTCTGAACTGGGTTGAGCATGATAATATTTAGAATATTTGCCTGTGCTCACTGAATATGTATTTTTTAAACAGAAGAGCAAGTAGGACACCGATTCTGAGCAACCCACTCTCAAACTCTCAAAAACCCAAAGGTCACCTTCTCATTTGATTAATTCAGAACTGGATGCTTTAATATTCTGCATTAGGCCAGGAAAAACAAGCCCTTCAAGAGCAGCACTACAAAGTTATGATTTTATGCCCACACCCAGATTTTTACATCTTGTTAACATCCATGTGCAGGGGGAGAAGAGAATAAAAGAGCCTGCATGTTTAAGCGACTTCACTAGGTTGTGGGTAGAATCATATTAAGAAAGGAGGCAAATAAGCATGCTCATACTAGGCAATATTTTAATTTTATACGCTGCTCTCCACATCATTTGTGTCAAAATAGTAATAACAATTCATATCTGACATACTTTGCCTTGTCATGCCTATTATTCAAATTTTAAATGTAAGCATGGAGTTAACTATACTGATCTTGTAGTCAGAAATAGTCTTGCTGCTTCAAAGCCATCATTAGAAACATGCTCTCCAGGTTTGTTTACTCAGCAAGACATTACCAGTTGTATTCAGTGACATTGTTTGGGTTCAGTATGAGACCCACTTTGTGGACTGTCAAAAACCCTAAAAGGAAAGATTTGCAGAGCTAGAACCCAACTGGAGAAGGACTGGACTTCATTGTTTCTGTGCCAAATCACACATTCTCTGTTGCATCCAAAGCTGGCTTTTCATCTAGTGGAAGGCCTCTGATACTAAAGAAGGGCCAATCTTCTCCAAAGGGATAGGGACATTGTATGATCTGATGCAAGGGATCTGCAGAGAGGGCAAATCAGCCAAACTCACCTCTGCTGCTTTTCTTTGCAGAGGCTGTGATACATCAAAAAAGTCCTCCTGCACATGAAAGCACTGTTTTAGCTCCAACCCTGTATTTTCTGGTGTAAAAAATAATTTCCAATGGCACATCTAACAACAGTGTGTTAATGAGGCAAATACATGAAGAAACAAATGTTATGAAGGATAAAATACTTGCTACACCTAGAGATCTGAGTTTGATCTCTCAGTGTTAATGTTCATTTGACACTAAATATAGCCAATGTAGTATTTGTTAATTTGACTGGTGATTAAGTTTGAGTGCTATTTATCCCTCACCCCTTACTATTTTCTTAGTGCAGGCCATTCCCATTGCTGCTAATTGCTTTGTGTAACAGACAGGTATCCCTCTCCGCCATGGCTTAGAACAAATTAGAGCTGTAGAGGTGGCCTAGACTAGGATAACAGTGTTGCAGGAAAGGAGCTTTCCTCAATTTGGCACCCTCCAGACGTTTCAGACTGCAGACAGAGTGGGAAAAGCTGTCTAAATACCATAAAGGCACCAGATCCTGTCTGATCCGTCTTGTATATCAGCTGGTTCCAATACAAGTGCCTACGGACTCCCTCCTACTATGTTCATACAAGAGACATTGCAGAACTGAGAGGCAGCAGCAAAACTCCTCTGTCCTTTTGATCATGCCAGCATCACTTCACACAACATGGTAAGGAGACTTCAGCACTCAGGTGGAACTATGGGAGGAGCAAAATGAAGACACTGCCACTCCAATAAAATTCTGTCCCCCTAAATGAACTTTTTCTTCAGTTTCCAAACTTCTGTCATCGCCAAGAGTGAGACAATGAAAACTGTTCACATCTAGAATTCTTACATGAGCTCAGTTCTCATTCCCTTGGTCATTTTGGCTGCCACTTTTCTGTGGCTGTCAATGCCCAACCAGTTCTAAGTTACTGCAAGGCTACAAATTCAGGAAAAGGGGAAAGATTTCATTACAGGGGGCATAAATCTTACTTGGGGCCAATGTCCTCATTTCCCCTCCCCAACCAAACCTCTGTTTCAGAATTCAGTACTGTATACTGTGCATACAGCGATACACTGAACTGTACATTGTTGTTCTTGTTGTGTGCATTCAAGTTGTTTCTGACTTATGGCAATCCTAAGGCAAACCTTTCACACTTGGTTTGCCTGGCAAGAGTTGTCCAGAGGGGTTTATCACAAGGAGAAACTACATTTAAAGTGAAAACAACTCTTGCAGGTTGTTTTTCACATGAGGTTCAGGGTTAACCCAAAAAAAAAAAAAAAAAAAAAAAAAAAAAAGGGGGGGGGGGGGGAACCACACAAATGCAGGTTGTTTTTCAGACAACATTTGGGTGAAAGAGAAATAATGCGACATTAACCTGAACAGAAAGTCGCCAAAATCTGCTCCTTTTTACTTTCGGGAACTTCCAAAAGTAAAAAGAAGTGGTGTTTGGCAACTTCCGTTTGGGTTAATGTTGTGTTATTTCTCCTTTACACAAACACATCTGAAAAATAACCCGCTTTTATGGGTTGTTTTTCAGACTTTTTAATCCTGTTTCTGCATGGGATTTAAGCAATTTGCCTCTGTGTAATAAACTTCAGATGGTTTGCCTTTGCCTTCCTCTGAGGCTAAGAGAATGTGACTTGTCCAAGTTAACTTAGGCCCTGTACAGACGGACCCTTTGCAGCGTCATGGCGATGTGCCAGGGTTGCTTCGGGGTGGCGCATGCTATGACGTCATTGCTGCGCAGTGTTCAGATGGAGCTGCATGGCAGCGATGTGCTTGTGCCGCCACCAGCTGTTTACCATGGCGCAAAAAGGAGCTGCTTTTCAGCGCTCCTTTTTTTCCACAACTGCACCGCGCAATTTGGTTGCTGCGGCGTGGCTATGCGAAAGAGAGAGGCTGTTCCCGGCCACCTCTTTCTGGCGGTCTGTACCCCGCCTAAGTGGATTTCCATGGCTGAGTTGGAAATTGAACCCTGGCCTGAGTCATAGTCCAACATTCAAACCACTAGAACATAATGTAGCTGGTGGCAAAAATTGATTTATTACTATATGATGTAAAAGAAAGAAGTGAAACATGTGAAGCCCCATATAATAAGGGGGGAAAGGCTGCTTTTCCAGACTCTTAAATACAGTACATAACAAAGAAGACATTTGCTGCCAAGGAGGTAAATTGAGCAGCTAATAACTAATCAAGAGGTTATCAGGAGGCAGCTGCCTTAAAGGGGGATAAAGAAAACACCATGTTAAACTGATGGGCAAACTGCAACGTGTTCAAAAGCCAGTGGGAGACAGGTGTGCATATGAGAGCTTAGGAAATTTCTCATCAGCAGTTTGGCTCTGAATGGCAACTTCACATCTTTGGCAGATAGCCATTATTTTTATCATACAAACTTCACCCTGAACAAGTCCAAAGGAACAGCTAAGACGTTTCCTTCTCTGGATCCTTCCAAGTTGGCACCTCCTAATACTTCCACTGTAATCGCCTTTCCATACTTCAGAGGAAATGCCCAGTTCATATTATTTTCCATATTCATTTAGATACAGCCCAATTCATGTCTCAACTGATAAGATCTGTTAGGATAATGAGATGTCAGTTTCTGTGGTGGTCTCATCCATTTCTCAGTGTTCTATAGATGCAAATATATTAAGATCTCCAGACCCTTGCTCAAATAGGCCTTCCATACTTAAATGTTCTAATATGTTTTATTATTTATTTATTTATTTTGTATCCTGCCATCTTCTGAAAATTGGGATTATTATTATTATTATTATTAATAATAATAATAATAATAATAATAATATAGCGCTGTAGATTTGCACAGCGCTGTACATAAAAACAATAAATATAAAAGAGTAAACCTGCCTATGGCGTACAATCTAAGAAATAATAGGATAATACATATAAAATACATAGCAATGCAGGCAATGGTTCGATAAAACAGGCAAGAAAAGAACATCAAATAGCAAGTGACAATCATGCAATGCCTGGGAACGCTTCTCTGAACAGGATGGTCTTCAACTCCGTTTTGAAGCTGGTTAGAGAAGTGATGGCTCTTGCTCGCCGGGGAAGAAGGTTCCAGGAGTGAGGGGCAGTGAGTGAAAAGGGGCGAATCCTGGATGGGGCAGAGAAAAAACTGGGCTGAGACAGCCGACCTTGATTACCAGAATGGAGGGCTTGAGTGGGAAGGTGAGGAGAAAGAAGGTCTGATAAATAAAGAGGGGCCAACCCATGGAGGGCTTTAAACGTCGACAGCAGGAGCTTATACTGAATACGGAAAGGGAAGGGGAGCCAGTGAAGGGATGCCAACAAAGGAGAGATATGGTCACAGCGGTGGGCAGAAGTGATCATGCGTGCAGCTGAATGCTGGACAGAAATTAAACGACGGAGGTGAGAAAGAGGAAGCCCAGCCAGGAGGACATTACAGTAATCAAGTAGTGAGATCACTAGGGCATGGACCAAGATCTTGACAGTAGAGGTGGAGAGATATGGTCAGATTTTGGCAATATTGTACAAAAAGAATCTACAAGCCTTGGTTGTGGTCTGGATCTGAGGGATACACGACAGAGAAGAATCAAAGATAAAACCAAGACTGCGGGCTTGCTGGACTGGTTGAACAGAAATGTTGTCCACAGAGACAGAAAAGGAGTGTTGAAGGGTGGGCTTAAGAGGAAAGACAAGAAGTTCCGTCTTGGACATTTTGAGCTTCAAACGCCGATGGCACATCCACTGCAAGACAGCAGTGAGACAAGACGAAACTTGCTGTTCAAGCCTTGGAAAAAGGTCAGGGGTGGAAAGATACAACTGGGTGTCATCGGCGTACAGCTGGTAGGAAAAACCAAAAGAGCTAATGAGTTACTTAAGGATATAGTGTATAGAGAGAAAACAGAAGGGGACCCAGAACAGAGCCCTGGGGCACTCGAACAGATAAGGGAACAGAGGACGAAGTCTGACTAGATTGGTGTGTGTGTGTGTGTGTGTGTGTGTGTGAATCTTACTTTTATTCCACATGTTTTATGTTGCTATTTTATTTAATATTTTATTTACATATTTTTTTAGAAATACAGAATTATCCTTGAGACTTCACCTCAAAAGGTAGTATAAAATGTTCTAAGAATACAAATTATTATTCTCTTCTGATTAAAGCAGAGCCATGATGTTGTTTGGGATCTGAACTAAGGAGGTGAACTCTAGAATGACAGCCAGAGCTTTGGAAAGCTGTACTGTAATTCTCAGAATCCACTAGCAAGCATAGTTAGTGTCCGTGTTGGCTGGGGTATTATGGGTATTAGAGTCCAAAAAGCAACTTTCCCAAACTCTAGCAGCAGCAGACCTTTCTTGTTCAAAGTGTTTTTCATCCTCAGTTTACTAATCTATTGACCAGAAAGACTATAGACTTTGCATTAATAATGTATGGTTAGCATTAATGAGAATTTGAGAATTTGAGATAACAGTTTGTATTGTCATCATCACCATCACCATCATTATTAGCTGAAAAGCAGCAGGACGTTATTTACTGAACAGCATACAAGAACTTCCTAAAAGATAAATGACAACAAGTTGCAGATAAGCAGAGAGAGGAGCTGCCTGCTGAAGATGTAGAGAAATAAGGCAGATTTAGTTGGGCAGAGAAATAATCCCCAACTGCGATTAGAACGTATCATAAATTTAGTCAGACATAAATATTTGCATTAGTGTTCCTGCTGGCAACACACTGGTCCAATTCACACGTAAGTCACATTTATGAGCAATGTACTTCTGCACACTCCCTAATCACGCATGTGAGAGGATAATAACAACACAGGTCTCTTAAATACTTGTTTCATTTAGCATGTCCTATATACAAGGAAATGGTTATGGGGCTTGAGTCTGTCTTGGGCAGACTGGCCCTGGACACTTCTGGCCCTACCTCCCTCTGTTACCAAAGCCCTGTTCAATAAGTGTCTTGCTGTGTTGCCCATCAGTCACGGCCACCACAGCAACTCACTTGGTCAGAAAGGGGCACCCAGACTCAATCACATGGCCAAGTGACCTGTGGTGGTGGCTGCATCTGGCAGCACAGTGGGACACAGTGGTGTCACTGGGGGGTGCAGTCTACACTGAGTGATACCCCACAAGGAGGAGGACACCTGTCCAAGTGTACTCCCACATCCCTGCTGTGCACCGTTATACTCACAAATAGAGTGGTGCATAGCAGCAAGGGAGAGTTCCCAATTAACCCCCCACCTCCTTGCTATGCGCTGTTCTACTTGCATGTAGAGTGGCACAAGGCAGCAAGGGAGAGTGCCCAGCACAACACCATGTCCCTGCCATGTGCCATTTTACTTGTGAGCAGAGCACATGGCAGTGAGGTAGGGGGCATGTCCTTTTGGCCCCACCATGCATCAGGTGACACCCCTGGCAGTGACTCCACTGGCGGGGCACCATGTGAACAACCACTTACCAGCAGAATGAAAGGCTCAAGATCTTCTGGGAAGATCTGGAAAAACTGACTTTATAAATTTTGCTGTAAGAGGGATATACCCCAGGTTTGGGGTACTTCAGGGATTGGGTCTTTTGTTTTTCTTGCCGAGAGGCTGGTGGGAGGCTGGTTTATTTAGCCAGTGCAGACAGGGCCTTGGAGAGGGAAAGAGGAAAAGGAGAGAAGGAGGGAAAGAGAAATAATCTAATTTCTGGTTCACAAATCATGCTGCAGGATGAAGCAAACAGACCTGATCAAATAGTTTGGATCAGTACACTGGGTCAGTCACAATAAGCCAGAAATAAAGAACTGTGGTTTACTGGAATATCTGGACATAATTATTGTTGAAATGGTTTTTTTAACCATATAGCACAGGCATAGCATTGGCATAGTGCATCTTGAAAAATAGTAACTATGGATTGGTATATCTGGGGTTGGAGATGAAACAAAATCATCATGGACTGTCACTGTTTTGACAAGATATCCTATCAAAGAAAGTATTGTTTAAAACAAACAAACCCTAAATTGCCATTCAGGACAGTGCACTAATTGTACCATCGGCTGAGATAAAAAGGTTCAGATCCTCATTCTACCCTAAAGCTGAGGAGGCTTTGACCAGTCACTCCTACAGGATTGTTGGTGAGGATCTGTTTAAAAAAGCAACCTGAATTCTCTGGAATGGGGCACACAAATGCGGGAAAACACACACAAATGTGACAGAGAGACTATTCATCATCGCTGTGCTTGTCAGTGCCATAGTTATTTAAGGAACTAAATAGCAGATTTCAGCCTTGACCCTGAACATAGTACATGGAAGCAACAATATGTCTGTGGCTAGGCTCCTAAAGAATTGCTAGAAATACTGGCTTGAAACAGAAGAGAAGTCTGGCGTATGATTAACACATTATTAAGAATGTAAATACATCAACCTGTGTGTAATCTTAGTACTTAGCACCACCAACTGCTATTGAAGGCTTAGTCCTTAGCATTTAGCACACCCAAGGCTATTTACATTCATGAATCAAAGTAGTTCACCCCTGCATTTTAATTGTCCCACATGTCTGTCCAGCTTTGCAAAAATAATGGAGGTAGGAGGGTCAACTGCTTTCTCCAAAAGATCATTTAGAAGCCTGTTTACTATTACTGATGTTGCACAGCAAAATCATACTTTGGCGCCAGAGGATTAAAGCTTTCCAGTATGGTCCAATACACACTGCAGAAATAATCCAGTTTTAATAATAATTTGAATAATCCGCTTTAACTGCCCTGGCTCATTACTAGAGAATCCTGGGAATTTGTTGTGGCACCAGAGCTCTCTGACAGAGAAGGCTATACATCCCACAAAATGACAGTTCCCAGAATTCCCTAGCATTGAGCCAGGGCATTTAAAGTTGTCTCAAACTGGATTATTTCTGCAGTGTGTTTTGGGCCTATATTGCTATTCCAGCGCGAGTAAAGAAAACTGATCAATTTAAGGTAATACTGGGAAAAATGCAATAATCACAAAAGATCTTTTTGGCAACTGCATTTCAGTTCTTCTTTTATTAATTAAGGTTACAATGCTGTCTCTATACTGGATACTGAATTCACACCCCTTTTATTTTTAGTGATCTTCAGTTAATTTTGGTATCAGTTTTAGTAGTATATTCTGGCTGTCTCAATTTGCTTAATTTTCTTGATGATGACATGAAATTGGTTTTGCTGTGCTCCTTGAATTGATGCATAATTTTCCAAGAATGTTCTTTCATAGTTATTTCATGTGGATAAAGTTACTCTTTGTCAGCATGTGTCTGCCTGTCTGAGCTGTATGTTGCAATTCTGAATAAAGATAAAAATGCAGAATGTAATATTGGCTGAAAAGTTCATTTTCATGAAGATGTTATGATGCATCCTAGTTGTCCTGTCTGGTTATGAAACAACAAGGTAATTCTGAGCCTCCTATGAAAACATAACTATAGCTAATTGGGTTTGAATTTCTCCAATACACTAGTAAAATGTACTGATTTCTTGATTAGAATAATCTATTTATAAGATCATAAGAGCAAAAGAAAATTTGTTCAAAATGGCTAGCCATTTATTATTATAACAGTACTTATTATTAGTTTAACAAACAACAACAGGGTTTCTATGGATCTTCAGGTATACACTCTATCTTTCAAATTTCAAATCTTGCTCTGCATTAAAAAGACTGTTCCCTTTGTTAGAAATTAATGAAGATCTACCAGATAATATCTGGACTTTATCAATAGCATTCAAAATGGCAGTCTAGAAGTTGTACACATTCCTGTGTGTGGAAGACAGCTTTGCCTTCTTTCTAAAGACAGACTAATTTGTAGCAGTTTTTGAACATATTGGACAAAGTGTTGATCATGGGTTTAAATCATGCTTGCCAAGTCACTACAGGTATTTCAGTTTAATCCAGCTTCCTTAGTTAAAAACAAGTAGACAATGTGCTTGGATCTACAGTAGTTCATCCATGTTATGCTCCTGCTATATCATATATTTAAGATAAATAAATACACAGGTACCCTCTTCTACCCTATCAATTATGAAATGGCTATTTGTTGTTGTGTGCCTTACGGTGTTGTTTCCAGCTTATGGTGATCCTAAGATCCTATTACGGGGTTTTCTTGGCAGAATTTGTTCAAAGGAGGCTTGCCATTGCCTTCCTTAGAGGCTGAGAGAGTGTGACTTGCCCAAGGTCACCCAATGGGTTTCTGTGGCTGAGCCAGGATTCAAACTCTGTTCTCTAGAGTCACAGACCAACACTCAAACTACTAATGTCGTGTTGGTGCCATGAAATGACTATTCTACTTCCCCCCCTGTGTGGATCAAAAGATGTATTTCCAATCTTCATTTCGTATTGCAATTTTGAAACTTTTCCTAGTGATGAAGAAGTATTATACAGTATAATATTTTCAAAGATGTTAGAGGCCTGGATTTCTGGTGCTAGAAATATAAAATCTAATCTTGTGCACTATTTGTTAAAAATTCCTTAGTTATCTTGGTAGTGGAACAGTCAATATTGTAACTCCTTCCAGGAGAAACTTGTTACCTGGAAGAACCATGATTCAAACTCATGACCTGACTTTGCACAATCCTCTCTGTTTTTAAAGTGTGATGGTTGCCATTATAAAACACACATTGCAGATGAGTAAAGACAATGAGTATGAACCAACAAAAGACCTTTCGCTTATAATGGTCAGCGTACACATTTGGGCAATACCAAATCTAGCAATATTCTCCAATCTACCAACATATTACTGCTTGCAAAGAGGGAATGGAACTAAACAAAGAAATGCCAGAAAGTTTATTCATATTGAATAGCTCCCCTGCCTCTAAGGAATGTTACCCACTTATCAGGAAAAACTGGGTTAGCCTTTAAAGTCTTTTTCTATTCCAGTTTTGCAGCCTTTGACTTGCGGAACCAAACAGTAAATGTCACAAAATGGATGAAAGTGGTACAGCTATCCAACAGGCTTCTCTAAGAAATATTCCATACAATTGCTACTAAAATTTCAGGGTTTTGCCTGATCTGGGAAGTTGTAACCAGGATTGTGTATTTCTCTATTTAATTAAACTACTTATAGATAGGCACAGGACTGTTACTTTTCCATTTCAGAACAAGAAAGCCTGACAAACGTTTGCTGGAAGTTAATTAACTTGTCAAATCAAAATTCCCACTAGAATTCTAGGCCACCCTGGTTTCAGAGCTAAGATCACAATCGAGAGATTGCGTTCCTTTGAAAGAAACATACTGTGCAGTCTACAAACTGTTTAATACCTGTATTATCCAGTGTTAGGGAGTCGGCAGCCCTTGCTATTTACTTTTTACAACACTGTCCCCAGATCACAAATGCTTTTGCTTCCAAGGCTTAGAAAAGTCCTCTTTTTGTCTGCAGCTCCCATAACCTCCCAACCAGGGACCTCTTCGTGTCAGAATTATGGCCAGGGTTCAATTTCCAGCTTGGTCATGAAACCCACTGGGTGACCCTGAGCATGTCAAACGCTCTTGGCCTCAGGAGAAGGCAATGGCCATGGTCCTCTGAACAAATCTTGCCAAGGAAACCCCATGGGGCCTTAGGGTTGACGTAAGTCAGAAATGACTTGAAGATACACAACAACAACGAGGCACTAGAGCTCTCTGGCAGAAGATTCTAAATGCCCCTCCCTATACTGCAGATCCCAGTGTTCCATAAAATGGACCCCTGACAGTTAAAGTGGAATCATAGTGTTATGACTGTGCTGCATACTGACAAGGGGATTCTGCAAACAATAGTCAGAAGATGAACTTTCCAAGTTCTAGATGAGAAGAATGAATGGCAGTAACTGCTGTATGAATAGAAAACACCTGGGAATATTCACAGATGGTGGGTTAAGGCCTTTTCCTTGGTTACAGCAGATATGATTTTGCCTATGAAGTCCTGGCCTTGATCTTATTAAAATATAATAGAATATTGAACATTGGTATTTATATATGGAGTTGTGAAAGAAAATTACTCCGTTGACATTTAAGCTGCTATGCCATGCACCCTTGTTTGGGACTGAGCCCAACTCAACAGTAAAGCTTGCTTCTAGTAAACTGGTAGGAGGTTATGCTGCTCATTAACAACCTCCACTAGTTGCACCTTATGACTCTCGGATTTCACTTCCTCACTTCCCAACAAAGAGAAAAGAAAAATCAAACAAGCAAATGAAAGACTGATAAGATCGCAGTTGCCAGTGGTGAATAATTTTTTTGCTGACTCTGACTAACAAAGAAAACTACCACATGTTTCATAATGTTACTGTGGTGGCAGCTTCTGCTCAGCTATTTCCATTTCCTACTGTTTCCCTACAGGATAGAGAACTGGGGGAGGGAGAGACTCAAATTACGCTTTTTAACACAACCAGTTTTAGAAAACAAAAAGAGATGATGTCCACTATCACTCAGTCACTCTCCCACCGGGCTCATCCCTTTCAGAACAACTCCATATCTCCCAGGTGGCCTCCCTATAGTCTGTTTCTGGGAATCCTACATGTTCCTGGGTAATTTCTTGGGTTTTTTAAAAAAAAATTTGAACATTCTTTCCACTTGATGAGACCAGATGTCAATATCATCAATCATCATTATCATTATCTCCTCTTTTCCCTCACCCCCCTCACACACACACACACACACACACTTGGGGAGAATGAGTTGGTGTTTTGTTTTGTTTTGTTTTACTAAAACATCAAGATTTACAACCAGAGCCTGGTACAACAGGCATAACACTCAAAAGGAAAGAATTCAGAATCCAAGAACTGGATTTCATTACCAGGAGTGAGCATTCTGTACAAGCAGAACCCATTTCTGCATTAAAAAAAAACCCAGTGCTAGTTATCACATGTTTTCTTCCATTCAGTGATTTGATTTAGGAGTAGAGAAACTTCTTTTCTTGCTCCTTGCTGATCTACTTCAAATCACTAAACAATTGACCAGTAGATCGACCAGTGTACCATTTGTCTGCCACTGTTGAGTGTTCTATGTCCTGAGAGCGATAATCCAAATACCAAATACCTTGGTATCTGATGGGATTTGGTTCCATGACCCCCTGTGGATACCAAAATCTGTGGATGCTCATATTCCATTTAATTCAATGACATAGTACCACGGTGTCCCTAATATAAAATGGCAAAATCAAACTTTATATTTTTAGATTATTTTAAAACCATGGATGGTTGAATCCGTGGATTAAAAAAAATCCATGCATATGGAGGGCTGATTGTAGTGACGTTTCCAGGCGAGGGGTTTATTAGGGGTGGTGCACTTGTTATTTCTCAGCAGTGTGTGCACAGTTCATACAAGGAAGCATATATTCAGTGGTATCAGATGATATTCCATGTTGTTTTTCTTGTTTTGTTTGCGCAACTTCTTTTCCCTGATGGGCAGAGGAAACCAAGCATAGTGAAGGTGCTTTAAGACTTAAGAAAGGGCTCTTGCAGATGCGGCAAATGTGACTGGATTTTGCACTATTTGGTATTATAGTTTTCAGGGTGTTTTTTTTTTAATCAAACAATGTTTCTGTTGTCCCAGACTATTTCCTGACATTTTACACTATAGCTCCACAAAAGCCCCACAAAAGAATGGAAGAAGCAGTCACAGGGGTGACAACAACCAGCAAACCCCAAGGAGCTGTATCACCAGAAGTCACACTTCGTTAGATCAGTCTGTAATAGTCCAACATGAGATATCACCGTAAGCTTGGAGAGACAGGACTGACACTTTGAGTCTGCACCAAAATAATATCATTCTCAAACACCTTTTATTTTTCTTGGATAATACAAAAGCATTTTATTTCACCACCAAAGCCATGATATGTAATACTTATTATTTGGAACTTAGACTATTTTTTTATTTCTGAGTAATCATACCTGACCATAATGTAAAGCTCAGATCAGTCTATGAGAAATTGAAATCAAGGGGGGCAGGGGAAAGAAACAGGAGTTGCATGAGCCATTACAATCTTTTCCCCAGAACAAATTAATACAGTGAAACAGGGAAGTTTTTAAAAGTCTGGAAAACCCAAGCCTTGGGCCAGGCATTCCCAACATGTGTGCCTGAACATGTCATGAGAGAACAGCTACTGTTTCTTTTGAAACCTATTGGGTGTATGCTATGGCTACACAAGGAAAGGGCAGGTCATGCAACAGATTTTCCTTTTTCTCTCCTCCACCAAAAAATAGATCCAAATAACACCTGTGGGGCTTTCAAAAACTAGATCCGTAGGATATATGTGGGGCTGTGTCCTCCAAAAAAAGTCAAGGGAATCATCACAACCACCTATTTAGGATTCTCCCTTAATACTACAGTTTTCTGCAACAAGCCTCACACTGTTCAGGAGGGTCCCTAAATCCCATGGGAGGGTTTTCAGTTCCAAAGTCTAGGGGCAGCCATTGGAAAGGCCCTCTCCCTTGTTCCCATCAAATGAGCCTGCAATGGTGATGGGATAGTAAGAAGGTCCTCTCCAGATGATCTTGTTCTGGTAACTTCGAGATTGGATTTCTGCAATGTACTCTACATGGGGCAACCCTTATACCAAACTCGGAAGCTCCAAATGGTGCAGAACATGGCAGCCAGGCTGGTCACTGGTGCTCCCAGGACCAGCCATATAACACCGGTTTTAAAAGATCTCCATTGGCTGCCCATTCGCTTCCGAGCTCAATATAAGGTGTTGGTAATTACCTATAAAGCCCTAAATGGCTTGGGCCCAGGATACCTAAAGGACCGCCTCTCCCCGTACATTCCGCCTCGCACCCTCAGAACGTCTGGGCAGCAGCTACTGAAGGTGCCTGGGGCTAGGTTAGTCTCCACTTCCCGGAGGACGTTTTCCACAGCTGCCCCAGCCCTTTGGAATGCGCTGCCCATAGAGCTCCGCTCGTCTACTACCCTGGCCCAATTTAGGAAGGACCTTAAAACCTTAATATTCCAACAGGCATTCCCCGAATAAATATCCTGTGGGCCTCCCTCCTCTTTCGTGGCCAAGAGGTTGGGCTATGGGGCTTTTTACTGTTGGTTTGTTTTATGTGTATTTTATTTTATATGCATTATTGATTGTATTTTAACCTGTTGTAAGCCGCCCTGATCGAAGGAAGGGCGGCATATAAATAAAAATTTTATTTATTATTATTTATTATCTTAGCATTCTAATGGGTGCATAAAGGGAAATGGCATGCCCAGGCACACATGTTGGGAATGTATGGTCCAAGGCTTGGGTTTTCCAGCCTGTTTCACTGTACCAATCTGATGTGAGGGAAAGATCGTAATGGCTCATGTGACACCTATTCTTTCCCCTGCCCCCCTTGATTTGCGATTTCTCACAGATTGATCTGAGCTTTACATTATGGTCAGTTACAATTACTCAGAAATAAAACTGACTAAGTTCCAAATAAATTGGACCCAAGCTGTATAGGACTTTATAGGTCAAAACTAGCATATTTCATTGTGTCTGGAAATGGACCAGGAGCCAATAGAACTGATTCAGCAATGGAGTTCTGTGCTACCTGTAGCCAGCTCCGTTTAACAAGCTGGCTGCAACTCTTTGGGAAAACTGAAGTTTCTTAGCATTTTTCAAAGGCAGCCCCAAGTGGAGTACATTACAGTAATCCAAATGGGATGCAACCAAAACATGTACAGTACTACCATGACCAGTCTGACTTCTCCAGAAACAGGTGCTGTTTGCACACTGCAATAGCATTTCTAGTCACTGCTGAAATCTGGGTCTCCACATTCAGCGCTGAATCCAGATTAGGGATCCTGTTCAAACTGTGAAAATACACTTTATGGGTTTTATCAGATTCTGACCCCCAAACTCTGGACAATCACTTCTGGTGGTTTCATGTAGATGTTAAATAGCATAGGGGACAAAACTGAACTCCCAGAGACTACGGCCAAGGAGTTAAGCAAGAATCTGCCAGCACCAATCTCTGAGAGCTCTCCTCCAGAGAAAAAAAAAAAGAACCATTGTAGACAAGTATCTCCAAGACCCATTCTAGTGAGACAACTCAGAAAGATACCATGGTCAGTGGTATCAAAAGCTGCAAAATGTTGGGTAATTTTTTCTCAGTAGGCTGCTAACTGGCTTACATTCTCCTTTGAGCCAATTTGTAACAGATCCTTGATCATTTGAAATAGAGATACTGAATGTTCTGTGTGAATGCAATAGGGTTAGTCAGAAAAGCCTTTTTTGCTACCCTTATTGCCCCATCATAGCCTTCAGATAAATTTTAGCCTCAGACTCACTCTGAATTTTCTGCCACTGTCATTCTAGTCTCCATCTCGCTTGCTTCATTGCTGGCAGAGCCTTAGACAACCAGGGGGCTGGTTAGCTCAATTCTGCAAGGAGGGACATTTAAGAGCTATCATGTCCACTGTCCTGGTCATTTCTCCATTCCAGAGATCAACCAGGGTTTCAACAGGCAATAGGAAACTCCCCAGGAGCCATCAAGAATCCATCTGGAGGCATAAGCCTCCTGCTGGGGTAAATCATCTTAATGGGTTCCATACCCCTCTTCTCTGAGTCCCAGAAAGTCTAAACCTGACCAAGAAGTCATCTTTTCTTGACAGTGGAACAGTAGAAAGCTCTATTCCCAGATCAACATAATCCCTTGCTGTCCAGAGAACAAGGTCTAGAGGAGTGGCTCCCAAACTTTGGTCTTCCAGCTACAGATTATGAGAGTTGTATTCAAACAGTAACTTTTGAAACCTGTGTGTGTGAGGCAAAACTACTCACTACAAAGATAGCAACCTATTATACCTGACTGTGATTCCAAATTCAGAGTATTCCGTCTTTCAGTCAGCATCTGATGCCTGGGATGGCTAAGACCATTGTCCAGAACTTGGAAAAGCTGGACAGCAAATCCCAGAATTCCCTAGCCATCCTGGCCACCAACCTTTCTGGCTGAGAGACTCTGGGTGTTGTAATCCATTTAAATTGTAATGTTTCCAAGCTCTGCAGTTCCTCTGCATTTAGTGCTATGGATCCAATCACTCCTTAAAGTGGAGATAAACTTGAAAATTGTTATCTCTCATTAGAGGAAGCAATCCCAGAGGAATGATTCATACAGAAACAAGGTGTGTGTGTGTGTCTTATTCTTACTCCTTCTACAACTCTAGGCTTTGCTAAAACAGAGGACTTCCTCCACTTTAAATTCAGAAGAAAGTGTACAGTATTTGAGCAATCCAAAGTTTAGAAGACACCACCCTAGGTTGAAGTGGAAAGGCACAGAACACCACAAGAACCGCCTTTTAATAGTCTTGGGGGGGAAATGCAGGCTTGGAAAAATTAACTTGTTTCCTCATTGCTCAAAATAATACTAAAGCTGAGAAGATTGAGAAACCTTAGTCATCCATGATGTGGAATTTGAAAAAGATATGTGGAAACAATTATCACAAGCTCATTTCACACTTTAATCAAATCACATCTCTATATGGAAACAATTTTTCAATTAAACGATTTAAGCATTTCTGTAACTAACATGAATTCTCTAACTAACATGGTTAACATTTTAGCATATCAAAACACCAAGTAACAATCAAGACTTTCCTGCCATCTTATATGTGGAACTGAATTAAAGGTGTACTTTGGTTAAACAAAGTATCTCTTTCTCTCACACACATAAATCTGCATTGAACAAAATATTTTTAATGTATTCTTTACCGCTGCACCCCCTTTTCCTCTGTCTAGCTAGAGGTTTTTTAACAATATCAGCATGGGGGAGGATAGTGAAGGAGGGCAGGACAAACAAAGAGGCCAGAGTCAAGTTGCATCAACATGTTTGCTGTAAACAATGCCATAATGCTTGAGCTGGGAGAAAATGGGATTCTACTCCAGCCAACCCTACTGTAGTTGTGCATGAATGCCCATGACAGGAAAGGTAAACAGCGACTGCCTCCAGAATCTGAGAGCATGTCTGAACAGTAAAATAGACAGAAAAAAGGAAAGCAGATAACCCCGCCTGACCATGCACCTCCAGCGTTTTTTAAAAAAAGTATAGCTATGTAAATTTGGCCACCAAAATGGAAATAATAAGATTGTTTAATTTCCCATGTGCATATTCTTAATTTTGAATAAAAAATACACTGAAACATGTTTTTATGCTCTTTTTTATTTGTGCTATAGGAACATATTCCTATTCTTTCCATCTTATTGCTATCTCTGGTGCCAGATTTGCCAAATTTGTGTTACAAAAGCAATGCCCAGGAATACATCTACTGGGTCAACTGAGGCATACCTGTATCATCAATGTACTTTGTGGTTCCTGTGTAAGAGGTACACATCACAGGTCTCTGTTTCAAGAAATTCATGAACTACATATGATGGTCCTAATATTTCCTGAAAGACCAAAATATTCATTTCTCTGCCAGCCATGGGCAGGATGTAATTAATAAAGAACTGTGATGGTAGTCCCTATAGTGGCATGGCATGAGGTGGGGTGATGCATTCCTTGTAATGTACTTCCACTCCCAGTTGTAGCCAATGGTGAAGAATGCTAGGAGATGCAATTCAACAATGTTTGGTCATATGATTCTCATCTCTATACCAACACTCCTAAGAAGAGGTTTTTTTTAATTAAAAAAAGCAGTTGGTATGTCGATCTGTATAGTTACACACACAATTATTCTCTAACAGCAACAGACTTGTTGCAAATCAAAACGACAGAACATGCCCCCAACAGCCTTAAGCAAGGGTTGGATTTTAATTCCTATTTAATTCCCAGCCATGCCAATGGTAAGAGATAATAGGAATAGTCATTCATCAAAATCTGGTGAGCTACAGACATTGGCAAACCCCTCTGAAGAAACATGCCAAGAAAACCCTATCATAGGTTCACCTTAGGGTTGCCATAAGTCAGAAACAATTTGAAGGCACACACCAAGAACAGACAGACTTCTTCCTCCTGATTTAACAAATGGAAAATTTTTCCATATTTTCTACAAGAGCAAGAACCAACCTATACTGAGAGCATGATTTCTATGCAACGTGTCACTGTGTGTATGCAAGTATTGCATAAGAAAATTAAGCACTTTCCAATGAATTACTTCAGCGAGAACAAGCTCAGTTTGTTTGCACAGGCTTACTATTCTGCCAAGAATTAGCAAGGAGCTAGTTCTCCTAAAGTGTCTTATGTTTTTTTTTTACCTTCTAAGAGTTGGCGATACAGAGTCGGTTGCTGATATTTTTGAGAAGCTAACACCCTTTTTCTGCCTAACCCTGTAAAACTCAACCTACTTTATAGCACAGGAGTAAGATCAGACATTAGTTGGCTTCATTTCCTCCCTCCTCTTAGCCATGGAGAGAGCAATGCCATGTCCCCAACCTTTGCTTTCTGGAAATTCTTTGGTGTATTACCACATAGCAGAGTGGTGTGACAAGGATAAAGAGATTAGAAGTACGCATTTACATTTAACTCCTTCAGCTCAAAACTGGCAAAGAATGATTTATAGTTATAAGGAACTCTTTATTAAAAGTGCATGCTATTCAGACAAGAAAGAAAGGACAGAATGAGAGAGAAAGAGAGAGAGAGGAGGCAGACATAAATTATACCACATGAAAATGGAACGAACATCTTACAAAGCATGTTGGAGCCAGATCCTGCAGCATCTTCCTTCTGGCTAAAAGCAAGTAGCCTAGATTGTATGTACTTTGACATTTTTAAACAAGGTACCTAACCATTAGCTCCACATGAAACATTGTTGATACATGATTCAGAGTTGTAAGTGAAATGAAGGGACAAACTGTACATCATCCCAATTACAAATTCCTGTGTTATTAAGGCTGGCCAAGACATTTGCATCCTGAGGCAAAGGATGAGAGAAGGCCTTTCAGTTGTCCAAATCCACTAGAAGATGAATCCACCAGCAGAAGCCAACTGGACAGGCAGGTGCATCTGATTTCTGTATTTCTAATTGGACAGTGTCCAGCACCACATTCAAGAACAATAATTTAGTGCTAGTACCACAACTACATGTCGCGGCTGCCCCCTCCCATCTTCACAATACAAGTGGTAGGGCACCCAAAGACAGCAGTCTGGCTTAGTAGGTGAGAAAAACCTGCCAGGAACACACAGCTCTCCATTTCATCTCAAAAAAGAAACTTGTGGGTTGTTGCCACTGCCCCATTCCACTGTATCCAACATCATCCACCTCGGACAACCACTTCAGTCATGGTAGGAAGCAGGTGTGGCTGTCATTGTTTTCACTAAGCTCAAAGTGTAACATTTATTACATTAGTTTAAAAGTAAAAGGCCATTAGCTCCAGACATTTAATTAATCTAGAACTTGTAAGAATGAAATAGTTCAGAGAAAATACAGCGTTCTGCAGGAAGTTCCTATTTGTTTTATCTTAGGGAGGCGCCCCAAAGAAGAGATACAAGGACTCCCTGAAACAACACCTCAGGCTCGGCCAAATTGATCACCAACAATGGTCCACCCTGGCCCTGCACTGGGTGGCATGGAGACGCACTATCCACAATGCTGCAGCCTTCTTTGTAAGTTCACGCTGAACAAGTCTCGAAGAGAAACAACAACGCAGAAAGAACCACAACTCGGAAACATCACCCAAGGAGACTTTCTGCTGTGCTTTCTAAAACTGGACTTGTCTATCTCGGATTGGCCTTTTTAGTCATCAGCGTGCTTGTAGAAAGTGTGGGATGAGTCCTTCCTGAATCTTCGTTCGCGAAGTAAAGCCAGAAAGAGACACAACTTTCAACTATCCTTTTCAAAGATTTCTCATAATTTAAACGTACAGTTGGCCTGCTTGAATATATATATATATATATATATATATATATATATATATATTCCTAAAAGCAAACCTTGATTCTGGCCATTTTCTATAAGAGACATCATTTATTATCCATTGTATTTAATGAGACTTGAACATCCATGGATTTTGGTATCCACAGGGATCCTGGAACCAAATCCCAGGGCATTCCAAGGGTGTGGAAAGCTTTCACAGAGCTAAGATTGAATATGATGAAGTCAGCTTATAGGGATGGAAGGCATAGGGGCATTCCAATAAAGGATCACACATGCATATACGGCTGCTCAGAATTAGAGGACCTTACCCACTATATATTGTTTTGCCCACTTTATAGAGAACCAAGGGAAAAGTTTGTGACAACTTTAATGAAAATTAGTCCTAGTCAGAGTCCACAAGATGTGATTTTTCATCTTCTAGTGGATTCGGACAAATATGTAACCTGGAGAGTACCTTTATTCGCCCTAGCAGCCAAAAAAATTAGGAAGAAGTATATAGGTGAGATACCTATAAGCTGTAAAGAAGATGACCACATCTGATAAATCAAAATTGGATATAATTGTTATCTCAAGTATTAAATTTATAAACTCTGTATTAAAGATGACATGCTTGTATTTTACATGTATTTTAAATGTTTCATTGTAGTATGCTAAGACAATTGGTCAAATGCAATAAAACTTTACTTGACTTGACTACCAAGGGTGCACTGTAGTTACCCTTCATTTCTTCTTTTACTTTATGTGTACTTAGCCATGCAGCAGAGGAGCTAAAGAACATTTGTAGTAAACTGTGAAGATGCATAACAGGACATCAGCAAGCGTCTCCTGATGCACATTGGCACTCCTTAGCTGGTGGCCCAATGCCCAACTGGACTGATGCACCTCAGCTACTTTGACAGCTCCCCTGCATAGTAATGTAACAGCAGCCCCTTGCTGGATATGGACATTACGGAAATACTGTAATTTCTAATTCCTAAAGATACAAGTCTAGAAAAGAATTCCAGCCAAAATAATTCTGCATGATTTCAAACTATCCATGGTAGTGTTTTCAACAGAGAGAATGGATAAAATGGACATAGCATTTCTGAAAGGAAGGAATACATACAGTGGGGGAAATCAAGAAACTTTGACTAAATTGAGGAAGTGCTTGATTTATAAATTTACATATACTTTTCTAACTTGTTTCTAAGTGAAAAACTGTAACCAGAGGGATGGCGGTCACCACAGAACACAATTTGTGCACAATATTCAAATTGAACTCTCATGCTTAACAACAAAACATGACCAAGCATAAGAAAAATGCACTTCACTATAATTTCCTGCTCTCATTACTGGGCTCCTCTTTAGTTGCATTTTCTGTAGTGTTTACATCCAATGCAAATACTATCCTCAGAAGAGTGGTTTAATTTATTACTAAATCAAGACAGGAAAGAATTAAGCCTACTGCCTTCATACTTGTGGTCCCAGGAATTATCAGACTCCTGCTGTTACTTTGCCCATAACATTTGGTTTAAAAACTGCACAGTAAATGCAGCAACATACTTAACGGTATGTATGATTTGTCCCTCACTGTGCTGTGTTTCTACTCCTGCCTACCTGTTTTCCCCATTTTGCATTGTACTGGAGCAGAGCAGACAGCTTCACATCCCAGCTGTGTTCCTTTACACCCCACATGCATTCTGTCTACTTGTACATAGACATCAAATGCTATTATTCATTGTTCAAAACGTATGAGTAGACTAAAAACACAAACTAAAGAAAAACACTAAGTTTTTTCTGTGTATGTGAGCCCCATGCCCCTCTAACTGCATAAAAATGGGCAATTGCATTCAGTTTGTATTAGCACTACCTAGTATATAATCAATGGTAAGGAATAGCAAGCAAGGCCAGCAATGGATGGGAGACCACCAACATATACCAGGGGCTGGGGGTTATATATCAGAGGTAGGGACACCAGAACCACCATCTTAATATTCCTGGCCTGAAAAAAAATCCCTATGAAATTCATGGAGCTGCCATAAGTTGACAAATGGGTTGAAGGCATGGATATATGTGGTGTTTACATCCTGTGCAAATACCATCCTCAGAAGATTGATTTAATTCACATTCACACACACAAAAGGAATTATGGGTGTTACAGTCCAATAACATCTGAAGGATCACAGTTGCCCACGCTTTTCATAGCTCAGTGATGGGAATTATGCAGCCATCCATATGTGGTTTTTCTGCAACTCCTAGCATCCCTAGACAGCATGACCAACGATGAGGAATATTGGGTGTTGCAGTCTAACAACATCTGGAGAGCCAAATGATTCCCACCCCTCACACAGACCATCTCCTGCTCTCTCCTTCTACTCCAGTGTCCTGCACATTCAGGCAATGCAAGTTACTAACAGGGAGACTAACTGATCAGCAAAGGCATCCATCTCCTGGCTGACAGTGCACCCATCCATACGGCCCAAGCATCCGTTGTCGCCGCCCACCGGTTAGGCTATAAACTTTTGCAGCATCCACCTTATTCACCTGATCTTGCACCAAGCGACTTCTTCCTCTTTCCTGAGATGAAGAAACCACTTTGTGGTTGGCGATTTGACGACAGAGAAGATGTCATTTTTTAAGTGGAACAGTGGTTTTTGAGCAAAGTGGATGACTTCTACAAAGAGGGCTTGAAACAGGTGAAGAAACGCTGGTAAAAATGTGCGACTCTGCAGGGACACTATGTGGAGAAGAACTAACTTTGACCACTGCAAGTGACTATTGTATGTTTTTTATTTCATGGTGATAATTAAAACTTTTGGATATCCCCTGGTAGGCCACTGTGAGCTCTAATACTAATGTAAATAACAGCAAGTGTACTTAACATAAAACCAGACAAAATATCTATGTGTTCCTTTCAGGAGTAGGAACAAAATCCAAAGTTACACTGTTAATGAGGCCAAACAAAGTTTTTTAAGATTCCAAGGTACAAACTTGCAATCTGCTACCTACAGAAAGTTCAGAATGTTATATCCTTTCTGTACAGTCAAACCTCTTGAAAATTCTTATTTTATATAATTTCACCTGTTAACTCTTAATTTAATTCCAATTCCTTCTCCACCTTATTAGGATTACTCAGGTCTAGAAAGTATCCCAACCTGACATAGAAAAAAATGATATCAATTTGATTTTAGCCATTTCCATACCATTATTGTTTTATTCATATATATCCTGCCTTTCTCTCAATAATGAGACTCAACACAGCTAACTTTTTTTAAAATATAGATCAAAACTATACAAGCACTTGTATAGTTTTGATCTATATTTCAAATATATATATATATATATATATATATATATTTACAACAATGAAACAACTTATAGTTAAAAACATTAAATTTCATTGAAGGACAACATACAAACCTTTAAAATGGCATTGCACAGACTTAAAAGCCCACCCCAGTTAGTTTCTAAAAGTTTCCAATGGGATGGGATAAATGTTTCTGATGGGATAAAAATATTTTAACTTGCTGACAAATGAAGGACAAAAATGGGGCCATTCTGGCCTCACTAGGGAAGAGGTTTCAAAGTCTAGGGGCAGCCACCAAAAAGGCCCTCTCACTTGTTCCCATCAAATGAGACTGAGAAGGTGATGGGGCAGAGAGAAGGGCCTTACCAGAAGATATTAGAGCTCTAATGGGGTCATAAACGGAGACTGTTGTTGCTGTGTGCTTTCAAGTCATTTCCAATCTATGAAGACCCTAAGGCAAACCTAACACAGTGTTTTCTTGGCAAGATTTGTTCAGAAGGAGTTTGCCATTGCCTTCCTCTGAGGCGGAGAGAGTGTGATTTGCCCAGGTTCACCCAGTGGGTTTCTATGGCCAAGCAGGGATTCTAACCCTGTTCTCCAGAGTCATAGTATAATGCTCAAACCACTACATTACAGTAACTCTCATAAAAAGAGAGAAGGTCCTTCAAATAGCCTGAACCCAAGCCAGTAAAGGCTTGCTAAAATTATCGCTAAATTGACACTGGATCTAGTTTGCTCCAGTGCCAGTTCAGAGTTTTTCCAAAAAAGTATACATCACAGTTCCACCCTTTTCTTCACAGCACACAAAGCAACAGCAAAAACAGTGTTCATTTCAGGTAAAAGAATACTTTCTGTCCAATTATCAGATGAATGGGCAGCTATAGAGATGTTTACTTTGTACCACAAAGCATTAAAACTTAAACTTACTATAGGCCTGTCCTAGAATGAGCAACTTCTGTGGAATGTTTTCAATTGTTCCCATTGTAAATTAATCCAGCATAAAATAACATTTTTGTTATCTAGTATGAATTATATCTCCATATTTATTAAGTCTTAAGCAATTTTGCAGTATGAGAGCTGTAAGGTCAATGCAAGAAAAAGTATAACTGGGCCAGGGCAGAACTTTGAAATGTTACTTTTTGGACAGCTCCCAAATTCCCCAAGATAGCGTGAAGATTCTGGTATCTCCGTTCATTAGAAGTAACTTTTTCAAGTTTTTGCCCAGGAAGAAGTTCAACTGCCTGATATTTAATGGAGGAAGTGGAGACCTGATCAGTGCCTTGGATGGAATACCCATGTAAAAGCATAAGGCAAGCTTTGTTTTTGTTTTCAAGTTTTTAAAAAGGGGTTATTAAGTTATTAACATACGAAATGGCCTTTCTTTACTTTGGCCAGTTTGTACCGCTTTTAGGAGTGAGTTGAGAAATGGTCAGATTTCAAAACAACATTTCTGGAATCATTTCTCCACTATACAGACTCAGCTATTTTCATGGGAGCTGAACCTAAAGAACAAGTTAAATAACATTGGAAATCCCAGACTCTCTGCTATGGCACAAAGCAAAGATTTCTCAAGACTGCTAAATCGAAACTTGGGTTCACGTAGAAGTCAGTTGACAGTACTTTGTATGGCCATGAATCTAATGGCTCATAAGACCTGTGGTCTAAGGGACAAGGCAAACAGAATTTTCTCTCCATTTTGATACCATTTAAATTTCCTATAAACAAGTATAAAGATGGAGGTCTATATTTAAAAAATACATAAGAAAGGAACGTAATGCATTTCAGCCATTTTTCAATGTAGACTGGGGGGAAAAGCAGATAAGATTTGGCATTTCACTCAAGGTTACTCCAGCACTAAAAACCAGAAATATATAGAAAAGCAACTTTAAAAGAAATGATAACAAGATTTCCCCCCTCTTTCTCAGCAATTGGCTTTGTAGTCTTAGACAGACTTCTCCAAAGACAGTACTTGTTTGCAAGAAGATGGAATGCGTAAGAGGGCTGTACCAGTCTGGTCAACAAATCTGGTATAGCTACTAATTGCAGGGTTTGCAAACAAGTCATATGAATTAGGAATCAGACATACCATGAGAGGAAAGGTACCAACGTACCAAGGGAGGAATGGGGACCTGCTTATAAACAAACTACATTAGCCTTAAGTGTGGATTATGCAGCCTCTGCAAACAAGTGCCTGTATCTTGAGACATGCAATATCAAACTGACTTATTCAAGGTTCAAGGCTGATTGATTCCACAGGTTCAAGGTACTTTAAGAAGGCAATACTTTATTGTACAGGAGGGGAATAATTTTAATGTTCAAGAGCATTTGCTGTTATCGTGTTAGTTACAGAGTGATCAATATTGATTGCGTGAAGAGATTTCTATTACACCAGCTTCTATGATTTTTCTAGGTGAGAGTGTATTTGAACTTGGAACTGACTTTGGCTTACTGGGAAAACAGACCAGGGTCAAAGTTGGGTAGTTAGTCTAGAAAGAGTTATGTTCGCGTAAAAGAAATGGCATCACACCGCCTCCAGGTTTGAGCATAAACTTTACAGACAGCAGTGACCACTGTCAAAGAGAGTGCACTCTACCTGCACAGATAGTGAAATTATTTCTATAGTTTCTCCTCCAGTTCGCTGCTGTAGCTCTCCACATTAGGCACACTGGACAGGTCTAGGACCCAAAAGAGATAAACTGCTTGTGTTCTCTCTCACCCTATTTGCACAACCCTCTTCACTATGTGGGAATTGGAAGGGAGGTCCTCCTAGTCCTTTTACAATGCTAATGCATCATCTTGCCTCTTATTTTTGGCTGGCACTGCAATTCTGTTTTGCATTCCACCCATATTTCTGCTGCTGCTCATATTGATCTGAGGAAGTGGTGCTGGCAGATGTTTAAGAAATGGACACATGGAGTAAACATGGCAGTAAACATGCACACTCCTATACATCACAGTGCTCTTAATTAAAATGTTAAGAGCACAGATACACAATCTCCCTAGAAAAGAAATATAAATAACTAGGAAGACAATTCATTGTGTGCTTCTCCACTCTCTAAATATATGCCAGGTACGGGGGGGGGGGACACCTGTTCAAATGAGTGAAGCATGCTAATGAATTCACCCTTGAACATTATTGATGTATATATATTGTATAAATGTGCAGAAGCCAAGATACAGTAGCTGCAGTTGAGAGTGTAGTTTGCAGCCTTGAACAGGCATACAAAGATGTAACAAATATGTGCTGATGCAACTTCTGCTTACACATAAAATAATTATTAGGTACCCTCAGTTGGAGTTCATTTTGTCTCTACATGTGTGGTTCAAAATACTAACTACTAAAACATGAAATCCAGTATACAGGTTGATTATCCCTTATCTGAAATTCTTGGAACAGATGCATTTTGGAGTTGGGATTTTTTTCAGATTTTGGAATACACAGGTAGCATAGTATGTACTTGTACTGTATTTGTGAGGCTGGAGAGAGATTCAAGGCTGCAGAGAAATGTGAGGATCTTTAAAATGGCAGAAGCCTTGGATACAGTTGCAACCTTGAAGGTGGAAGCAGATGGCTGGAAACAAAAACTTTTGGGGTTTGAAGTTTTTCAAATTTCTGGATTAGGTTTGATTTATAGAGGCTCTGTGTTCCAGTCCCTATCTAGAAGGCAACGGTGGCTGAAAGTAGTACACACAAGCTTAAATTGGCATTGTTTGTGCATGGCAGGGAGTACTAATACTCCATTTTAACTTCTTACACCAGGGACGTAGCTAGGATTTTAGGAAGGGGGGTTCCAGACTAAGTGCTACCATTATAATGGGGCTTGGGTACGGCGGCACAGCAGCACACACCATTCATTTTTCTAATGGAAGGGGGGGTCCGGACCCCAAGAACCCCCCCCCCTTGGCTACGTCCCTGCTTACACGTTGCAGTCTGGTGAAAATAATTTTAGTCCTCATCATTTAAAACTAAGGTGCCCATTTGGCAAGAGTGCCTCATTTGGAATGCTGCAGGGTTTGGTAAATAGGATCTAGCTTTCTATCTCCGGCTTGCTAATTACAGTTGAAAGGGCATAGATGTTATCTGATGGCGGCATTGTGATGTAGAGAACAGGGCAGTCTGGAAGAATCTCTATGTTTCCTTCAGCCTCCAGCAAAGGTGGAACAGTTTAACATGCCACCCACACAACTAGGACTAGCTCTAAAGAATGTCACTGAATACACTGTAGCTTTTTCTATCCAGATATCTGGAGTAAGGGACTAAGGCAGAGTGAGAGGCATACTGATCTGGATCATTAAGAATCTGGCTTAATAGCTGCTGTTGTTGGTGCTAGCCAAAGGCCTCCATAAGCCTATCCTTGCAAACTGATTACAAATGAAAACAAAGAAGACAATTAACTCCTCTGGGCAAAAAAAGTTTGCAAAACCAGGACAAAATGTCTGCCCCAAAAGTGGATTGATTCCAGGCTATCTTGATCTATTGTACTAAAATTCCCATGGTCACTGATCTGTTTGAAACTGATAAAGAACACTGCTATTTATTTCTAAACTGTTGGCATAACAAATCTGTCTTAACTGGCCCTGAGTCTTCTGGCTAGGAACAAGAACATATAAGGGTAGCCTTTATGGTTCACCCCAAGTCCACATTTGTTAGCAAAACTCCAAGCGATGGCTTGAGGGTCCTCTGAGAACTGGTGAGCCATATATACTCTACTTGAATTATCTGGTCTTCATCAAATCCATCAGATGAAAGTGGACTTGGAACAAGCATTCATAGGGTTCTTATTGGTATAAAAAAGTGTGAACTCCCACAGTGTATCTCCTTGGCATGTTTTGCCAGTGATATAAATTCAGGTTGACTGACTCAGACTCAAGTCTAACTCAAGTTGCTTCAATGATTCAACTTGGACTCAGCTCTGCAATAAATGACACGCTGACTCGATTTGACTCGCGACTTGTATATTTTTAGCAACTGACTTATTATTCAACAATATAATGTTATGGAATGGAAAACAATTTTATTTATTTGAACAATGCTTCTATCTCACTGTTTTTCATCTACTGGTCACATGTATACAAGAAGCCCCTGCTTATTTGACAAGTTTGGGACTAGGGCCCTGTCAGAAAATGGAATTGGTTGAAAAGTGGGGGCCCATGGTTTTTATAACTTGCAAACGCATTTTGGCATCTACATGGTAAAAATAAGACTGGGTTCTACATTTCATGGCTGCAAAAAAACCCTTCAGTTACGATTATAAAATGCTCTCCAGGCCACAACAGCACCCTCCTGGTTTCAGGATCCAGCTGCTGTTGTTGTTGTTGTTGTTGTATGCCTTCAAGTTGTTTCCAATCTATGGTGACCCTAAGGTGAAACCTATCATGGGTCTAAAACACTGTAGAAATAAGTTTGAGACCACTTTAACTACGCTGGCTCAGTGCTAGGAAATTCTGGGAGTTTGCAGTTTGCTGTGGCACCAGAACTCTATGACAGGGAAGGCTAAATGTCTCACAAAACTACAGTTCCCAGAATTCTCTAGCATTCCCTGAATTATTTGTGCAGTGTGTTTTGGCCCATGGTGTTGTCTTGGCAGAGGTGGCATTGCCTTTGCCTTCCTCTGAGTGTGTGACTTGCCCAAGGTGACCCAGTGCATTTCTATAGATGAGCCAGATTCGAACCTTGGTCTCCAGGTGATAGTTCAACACCTAAACAATTATACCTTGGAGACTCTCAGTAGCCCCCCAAATCCAGTATGAACCACAACTATTTATACATACATGCTCCTTGGGACTTTTTTTTTGTCCTCTTTTGAAAAAACAACAACAGTAGGAATGAAGTTGCAGCTGCTACTAGGAACTTCAAGATGATTTTAAAAAGAAATGTACAGTAAAAAAAATATCATGATCTCCAGCAACCTGACAATATATCTCACCTGTCTAGAAGACAGACAACAATTGTACACCGATGACAAAACCTGAATGGGATGGGAACTAATTTTAATCTTTAAAAAAAGAATAAACATGATCCGAAATAAAATAAAATAACTACCTCATGTTACCATGTCATTGTAATTCATAAGACAATGTTGTGCTCAACTAAATGGACTCTGCCACCACAGTCCTTTAAATTCTTATGACACAAAGCCAACTTTGTCTTAGCAATACTGAGAAAATCTACCTCATCTTGGCAGGAATTAGGTACATGCAGAACCATGTTATTAAGTGGGGGAGAAAACCCCGAGAAGGAATATTTTTCGAGATCTGTTTACTGGAAATAATAAAAGGACTGTGTTTGCTTCTATGTGGTATATGGAAAAGTACAAGTACTCAGATAAAAGGATATAAACTACCCTCATATAAAATACAAGGATAACATACTGACTAAAAATAATTTAGTAGCTATTAAAGCAAAGGTGTGTTTATTTGGAGACAAGTCCTACTGGTCTTAAAGAAATGTACTTCCTAATAAGTGTGTTTAGGACTGGGGCCGGCTTTTCATATAAACCAATTACCAAGATAATGCTTTAATGTAAGGAAGTTTTTAGCACAAAAGAATGCAACAATCCAATAGGCAATATGATTCTTGAAATTAAATGACATTGCAATCCTGCCTACTTATAAGCAAGTCTAACTGAATTCAGCAAGAACTGATAGCAGAAGTATCCATTTGGAAATGAGGAATTAAAATACATTGAGTCAATAAAAATAACTTACGAAAGGAAATTCTTGCATTCACAGAATTTTCATGAACTACAAAATACTTCCAACCAGAATATCCTAAAGGTTTCGGATACTTAGAAGCTAAGTAGGGTCAGCCCTGATTAGTACTTGGATGGGAGACAAATACTACGTGATGTAGGCTGTCTTCCAGATGAAGGAACTAGCAAAACCACCTCTGTGTATTCCTTGCTTAAGAAAACCCTATGACATTCATGGGGTCACTACAAGTCAACAGGCAACTTAAAGGTACATGCACACAAGATGCTTCCTCAGAGACTCAATACATTACGAAGTCAATTGAAATTGTTAGCAGAAAGAAAGGGACACTAGAAATTATTTTGGAAATTAATGGAATATGACATAATGCACATGTCGAACACTACAGGTTGAGGAAGCAGGGACCTATGAGGTTAGGGTATATCACAGATTCACCTGTTAGGAGGTTGCAATATTTTATAAACATTGTTTAAGGGAGAAATGAGATAAAAATGGAGAGCCATTTTCCATTATTTTAAATCAGAGCTCTTCAGAAAACTGTTTAGAAAACTTGAAATACAATTCCATCTTTTTACATGGAGCACAGAAATCTAGCTCCCTTGTTCTAGAGCCTCAAGAAAGTCATTTTTCTAGTGTCATGTTTGGCACTTAATGTGAGTAGACTCAATGAGGTTCTTTTTCCAGGACCCAGGGATGTAGCTAAGGGGGGGGGGGGGTCCTTGGGGTCCGGACCTCCCCCTTCCATTAGAAAAATGAATGGTGCGTGCTGCTCCGTCACCGCACCCGAGCCCCATTATAATGGTGGCACTTAGTCTGGACCCCCTCCTTCCTAAAATCCTGGCTACGTCCCTGCATGACCAGGGCCTAAATCCAATTGCTATTACAAATAGGGTAGATCTACTTCATCATTAGGATATACATGAATATTTCTATACTGTTTAACAGTTAACTGTATAATTAACTGTTTGATTAACATTTGTTGATTACTCTACTCTCAGTGGGACTAGCAACTGGATCTAGGTTCAGGTTTCTCACCAGAAGATTAGAGATTCTCATCAAATTTCTTGTTTAAAAAAATCTCATGATGTGACCCCACACTATATATTCCACAGACATTATGACTGAGGTTTACAATGAACCCACATACAGAACTGACTGACCAGGGAACCATTCACACTACACAATTATAGGGCTGATTCTGCTTTAACTGCCATGGCTCACTACTATAAAATCTGGGGGATCTGGAGTTTAGGAATGAAGATCCAGAATGCTCAGCCAGAGAACTCCAGCACCCCTCCAAGCTACAAGACCCTACCAGTTAAAATCGATTATAACTTGGAAGCTAAGCAGAGTCTGCCCTGGTTAGTACTTGGGTGGGAGATCACCAATGAATACAGGTGCTGTAGGCTATATTTTAGAAGGAATTGGCAAAAACCACCTCTGAGTATTGGAAGGAACTGGTAAAATTAAGAAAACCCTTGAAAACCCAGAAGTCAGTAGGCATTTTGAACGCATGCGCATGCACATACACACACACATACACACTACTATAACTGTAGTGTGAAAGGCCCCCAGAAGTTACCTTGTGGTAGCATTTCTATAGGCATAGAGTTTCAGAAGCAGATATTTTTCAGACTCCAATTCTCTCTGATCAAGCAGCCAGTCCATATCAAAACAATCATTGCAACCACAATGTGTGAGCTTTAAGCCCATTCCATCTCAGTGAAATTTTAAAAAGCATTAAATGGTTTTAAATCAGAATTCTCTGACATCGATGGCCCTTGCAGATTGGAATATCCGTTCTAAATCTGTGTAATCTTATAGCAAGAGAAAATAAGACTGAAGGGTGGGGATGAAAACCAAAAAGGAACGTTTCCTCTTCTGCTTAAGTTTAGAAAGTAATTTAATCATGCTCGAGAAACTTCACTAGGCTTCCCCTTCTGCCAGAAAGCCCTTTAAGCAAGGCATTGCTGCTCTTGTTTTATTTTCCTCTTTTTAAAAAAAAACAATGTGCATTGTATTCTGTTTTTCAGTTTTAAACCAGTTTCATTAACACCTCTGTGGTCTGGCACCTGCAACCCTAACATCCATACTAAGAAAAGGGGGATGGGGGGGGGGGGGGGAGATAGCAGGAACTCTGGAAAGAAATAGCATACAGCAATTTGCTACGCATTTGTTGCAATAGTTCACAGAGTTTTGTTTCCCCTTAAAATCATGTAAGCTCGGTATTTTGCTTCTTCTTTTTTCAAAATACATGCTGTGTGACTATCCAAGATAACTCAAAAGTATAAAGCCCACAGAGATGCCACTGTTTGACTCAAAATACTTGTAGAGCCCCTTTATTTATGAAAGACCCATCTAGGCCCTTTAAATATCCTCAACATACAGTACTGAATAAATGATGTAGAAAGGGGGCTCAAGCTGAAATGTAGCAATTTTCATTATTCTATTTTTTGTAATTCTGTTAGCTTCCCTTTATGAAGATTTTAATTCTGAACTGAAGAATAACCAATACTATGTATTCCCCTCAGATAGATTGATTTCAACCGCACTCTGAAGAAACAGAAGTTACGGACCTACTCACAATCTGTTTAAATCCTATAGTAGTCAATGGGGTTTTACAGCCCCATCCTATGTCTTTGGGAGGAAGCAAGAATAGTGTTGCTGTCTCAGTATTACAGCCAAAACCAGTTTCACACAAACCAACCTACTGGTCCAAGTGTATGGGTTAAGATGCTCTATTAAATAAAAGAATAAAAAGTCATAAACTCTCACTCTAAGCCTGTGGATAATTACCAACAAGTAAATCCCACAAAACAACAAGAATTACTTTTCAGTACATATACGGTGAGAATAAATGTAGAACCCACCCTTTCCTCAGTTCTAGTAATATATGAAAAAGACCCAGGGTTCGAAACTGTTCTGAACTGGCTAAAACAACTCATCATCAGTATGTTAGGTACAGAATTTTAAAAATATAAATCCACAGAACACTTTCTAACACAAAACGAGTTCAGCATTTTGTTAAATTTGAGGGGGGATGATTCCTTTTTAATCTCAATGCAACAGATGATCCATAGGCTTTCTTTCCAACACTCTCCAGGAAGGGATTCACAGTGATTTTAATAGGACGGGTTCTTCTTTACTCACCAAGGTGAGCCAAAAAATTAATTTATTCCCTTAGAAAGCATTAAAGGTGAGTGGAACACATCAGCTGACGCGGCTTCTAAAAACGCCACACACCCACAGCCCTTGAGTGTTGCAAAATTCCTCCAAATGCAATTTACAGTCACAATAAGCGTCTTTGCACTAGTTTTGAGGAGGCGAAGATCTGTGGACCAAGACAGAAGGGACAGGAAAACGCTCACTTACCTGGACTGCGTGCTTCAAGTTGGTTTAGCAGCATTCACTGGAATAAGGAAGAGATTCTGGGCAGCAAGCTATGCATCTTCTTACTTTTTTTTTGGTGATGGCCTGCTCAAAGGAGAAGTGTTGAGCAACTCCCCCCTACAATGCCACTAGCTACAGCAGATCTTTTTTTCGCCTTAACCCCCACGTTTCAGTCTTGGCCTTTGGGAGTTTTCTGAAAACTCAAAATGTGTCCAGAGAGAAACTTGCAATTAGTGGAACCAGCTGAGCAAAAATCCTTGCCTCTCATTGGCTTAAAGGACACATTCCAAAAGTGCTAAAATGAGCGCTAATCAGGAGGCAATCTGTTAGACCAAATTCCTGACTAGACATAAAGCATTAAGTTAAGCTACCCCACTTCCAGAACTTAAGTTTTCGGCCTCCTGGCAGGGAGGGTCTCAAGCTGAAACTCTGAGAAAGAAAGTTGTGTGTCTGTCTCACTTCTCCATGTCTTTCTCTCTCCCCCCCCCCCCTCACAGAAGCAAGGTTGTCTCTCTTCTGCTCCCAGCTCACAAACTCACCAAACCAGATTTTTGACTCACAACAACTTCCCTTAAATCTGAACTGAAATTTTATCCTGTTCACTGAGCCTTCGCTGGCTGAAGGCCACTTTAGCATTCCTGGTGTTTTAGCAAGGTAGATAACCTTGCTGCTTCTTCTTCTTTAAATACATCCACACCCACACCGCCATCCATACATATCCAGGAACCTGCTGGGATGCACAAGACTCAGGAATGAGAAAGCAAACTTAAATACTGCTCCAAATGTTCATTACTCTCTCTTCTCTCAGTACAAGTGTATTGGGTGGTGTGTGTGCACATGTTTTCAGTCTACGTACAGGTTCACTGACTCATCTGCTTTATTCTCACAGACTGCCAAAAAGTCTCTCTAAAACCTGGTTGCAGGCCTAATGGTGAGAGGTCAGCACAGTTGGAGGGAGCGATAACAAAAAATCGCACAAACCTAGGCTGGAGATAAAGGAGGTCACGATTTTGTTGTTAGGGCTGTACAGCATTGGCATGGCATGAGGCACAGGTTCACAAACTGGATGGTCCACTTGTTGTTGTTGTTGTTGTTGTGTTCCTCCAAGTCGTTTTTTTTTACTTATGGCAACCTTTTGACTAACCTTACAATTTGGCCATCTTGCCAGAGGAGCAACCACAAATACGTAGTGTTCTGCCTTTATTGTGAAAACTTCCCAGGCAGCTAACATACATGTGTGTGTGCGTGTGCATGCATGCATGCATCCATGCTTTCAGGTCACCTGTTGACTTATGGTGACCCCATGAATTTCATGGGGTTTTCTTAAGCAAGGAATCCTCAAAGGAGTATGTGGCATTCATTGGTGGTCTCCCATCCCAGTACTAACTAGAGCTGATCCTCCTTAGCTTCCAAGATCAGAGAGGGAATCTTGTCTGTTAGGATATTTCAGTTCCTAGTTAACATGTTTTTGTTGTGTGCTTTAAGGTCAGTTCTGATTTATGGTAACCCTAAGGTGAGCCTATCAGTGTGATTTCATGGCAAAATGTGTTCAGAGACAGTTTGTCTATGTCTTCCTCTGAGACTGAGAAAGTATGACTTACCTGAGGTAATCCAATTCGTTTCTGTGGGTGAACAGGGATATGAACCCTGGTCTCCAGAGTCACAGTCCAACACTCAATTACTATTCTACATTGGTTCTCACCTAGCTAATATTTCTTATTGCTGTTAACTGCCATTGAGTCAGCCCCAACTCATGGCAACCCTGTGAAAGGGACACCTCTGAGGCTCCTTATCTTCAATAGCTCTGCTGAGGTTTTACAGACTCAAGTGTTCTGTCCTCCTTGATTGTATCTATCTATCTGGTGCGCAGTCCTCATCTCTTCCTACTTCCCTCTACCTTTCCAAGTGTCATCATGATCTTTTCCAGTGAGTCATGGCTTCTCATGATGTGCAGAAGTACAAAAGCCTCAGTTGGGTCATCTTTGCTTGTAGGGAGAGTTCTGGCTTGATTAGAATAGCAGAGCATGAGAACAAACCAGAGAGGAACAAAACTAGACTAATCTATGAGATTTGCTACAGAGAGTATTCCTTAAAGAAGGTGGTACAACCCTTTTTACTGTCAGTGTTCATCTAACCTTTGGAGGAAAGTACTGCTGTTCCAAAAGTTTCTTGCAGATGCAGGTATTCTTCAGATATCTGGATTCCAAGCTGTGTAATTAGTTCAAAGTATGGCTTAAGACACTGGAGCAGGGCCAGTAAGAAATTGGGAATATCAGTAGAACACCACATGTACAAATGCATGCCCTTTTATATGGAAATTTAATAACCAATTTAATAACCAGGAATCAGAGCTTGGAAATTACTTTTCAAAAACAACTTGTTCTGTTATTAAGGTTGTTTTTTTTAAGTAACCTGTTCCTATGATTCTTTATAATCATGGAAGAAATTAACATGTTGTATTACTTATTAAATTTTTCACTCATTTTCCATTATTTTGTATTACTTTTTTGAAGAGGGGAAGCTTTAAGATGGATAAGAAATGGCATAAAACCTAAATATTTCCTGTTAAGAGGCCTCTTTAAATGCCCTTAAAAGTAACTTGCCAAAACCAGTGTTTTATTCTCCTTTGACCTAACACTGCTGTTTTGGGGGAAAGGAAACAAACCTCCCAAAAGAAGCTACCTCTGAAACAATAATCTCTCTGACAGTTACCTTGAGCCACCAAACAAGCCATGAGAGTTAAAAACATCAATTTACTCCTCCCAGTTTTAGGTTGTTTTTAAGGCTGAAGACCTGACGGATTTAAACAAAGGACAAAAGCTGCTTTAAAGTATATGCAATCCAGAATCTGACTCAGACCCTAAACACACTAAAACAAAACACACAAAAGAACACCACAAACACTAGAAGAGGAAGCACCCAGCACAGAAATCTTTTTTGACAGTTCTAATTCCTGTTTCCATTGTTATGTAATGGACAAATGTTTCAGTTTCTTTCATTTGGATGACTGGTTCCCCCTATGACTATTTGAAAGAGATATGCTAAATTTACCCCATGAACTCTGGCATATTTGCTAGGATACCTCTTTGCAGAGTGAGTCCTGAAATATCATATCCATTCTGGTGTGTTCCAATATAGATGCCATTCCTTTCCCCCAAAGCTAGAATTCATGGCGGCTAAGAATCTAAAAGAACTAAAAATACTGTGGCCAAAAATACCAGTATATATACAAAAATTAACATTATCAACTAGTATCAAACCATCTATAGAATTAAATGTTTTTAAAAAGCATTAAAACAATGAGAGAAAACAATTTACACAATCTGAAAAGAAACCAGAGCAGGTTCAAAGCTGCCTTAGGAACATGGACCTAACTCTTCCCAACAGAGAAAAAGGATGTTGTTCGCATTCTGAAATGGGAATAATAATATCAAGTATTGATATATTTTGTTGTCATTAACTGCCTTTGAGTTGACTTTGACTTTTCTAATGAGTCTTTCCTTCTCATGATGTGTCCGAACTATGACAGCCTCAGTTTAGTCATCTTGGCTTCCAGGAAGAGTTCAGGCTTGATCTCCTCTAGAACCCACCTGTTTGTCCTTTTGGCCACCCACAATATACTTATAATACTTCAGAATTTTCTCCATGGCTGGGCACCCCACTGCCCTCCAAAAATGGTTTGCATTCAGCTCTCATTAGCCCTATCCCACACAAGAAATAGTGAGGGATGATGGAAGTTGCAGTCCAATAATATTTGGAGGGCCACAAATTGTTAATCCCAGCAGTAACTGTTATAACAAGCCTGCAATGTAGGTGAGTATT
This sequence comes from Sceloporus undulatus, assembly GCF_019175285.1. Classification (NCBI taxonomy): domain Eukaryota; kingdom Metazoa; phylum Chordata; class Lepidosauria; order Squamata; family Phrynosomatidae; genus Sceloporus; species Sceloporus undulatus. Next base: position 117,472,541 of record NC_056526.1, read on the forward strand.
ATTTGTATAATGCAGATGGCAGGAGCTGCCATAAGGAGATTTTTGCCTAAGGCTGCCTCTTCAGTTAATGCCAAGAAAGCAATGACTTCTCCATCGACAGCACATTCTCTAAGACAGAAATCATATACACATCTACTTTAAAATTAAGCATCATAGAGTACACTGCAATTCTGCTCTAATTTCCCTAGGTCTAAAGCCCCACTGAGTAGAGATTCTGTGGAAACATTAAGAGAGTAGCATTGGCCTGTTACAGACTACCAAAATAAAGCTGCTTCAGGTCTCTTTGGAGGCATGCTATTTAAATGATGCATGGGTCCTAAGAGTCCGGAGGTCGCGCCAAAGCCACACTCCATTCCTAAGCACTGGAGTGCAGCTTTGGTCCAGCTTTCGGATTCTTAGGATGCATGCATCATTTAAACAGCATACCTCCAAAGAGACCCGAAGCAGCTTTATTTTGGCATTCTGTAACAGGCCATTGTTAGCATTGTTTCATGTAGTTGAATAAAGGCTTAGGTCAGTTCAATTGTAGGCATATTTTCTCAAAAGAATTTAACTAAAGAGCCAGAATGGTGTAGTGGTTTGAGTGTTGGACGACTCAGTAAACCAGGAAAATCAGCTTGTGCTTTATAGACTACAGTGGGCCCTTCGCTTATGCGAGGGATCCGTTCTGGAACCACCACCCCATGTAAGGGAAATCCTGTGTATGGTGGAGCCCCATTAAAGATAATGGGGCTTGTGCCTGTGGTGTGGTGTGTGCGCCATGGGCGTGCATACTATTACTTCTTCTGGCACGCACCATTGCTTCATCTGGCACAGCTTTCAGCATATGCTGAAAGCAGCATATATCATGCCTGCATATGACACGGGTGCACTGTATAATAAAGCCTTTGACTGCATAGATCATGAAAGGCTATGGAACGCCCTTAAAGACATGGGAGTGCCAACACATCTGATAGTCTTAATGAGGAATCTGTACTCAAGACAAGAGGCTACTGTCAGAACAGAACACAGAGAAACAGAATGGTTCCCAATTGGCAAATGGATCAGACAAGGCTATGTTTTATCACCTTACCTGTTCAACTTATATGCAAAACATATCGTATGAAAAACAGGCTTGGACACAGAAGAAGGAGCAGTGAAAATAGGAGGAAGGACTATCAACAATCAATGATATGCAGACAACACCATAATATTACCAAAAAATCTCATAGACCTCAAACAAGTATAAAGGAAGATCAAAGAAGAAAGTTCAAAGGCAGGCTTACTGTTTTTGAATATAAAGAAAACAAAAATAATAACAACAGAGAACTTACACAAATTCAAACTAGACAATGAGGAAATAGAAACAGTAAAGGAGTCCTCGTATCTGGGATCAAATATTGATATGGACGGGGACTGCAGCCAAGAAATCAGAAGAAGATTAAGATTAAGAATGGGACAGGCAGCTATGAAATAACTAGAAAAGATCCCAAAATGCAAAGATACACAGCTCAACACAACAGTTAGAGTCATACAAGCTATTGTATTCCCTATTACCATGTATTAATGTGATAGCTGGACAGTTAAGAAAGAAGATAGGAAGAAAATCAATTCATTTGAGATATGGTGCTGGAGAAGAGTGATGAAGATTCCATGGACAGCTAAGGAGACAAACAAATGGGTCAAGCCAGAAATCTCCCTGGAAGCCAAGATGACAAAACTTGAGGACTTTATGGCACAGGGGAAATCAAGGGTTTAACCAGTGATTAACACGTGAAAATCAAGCAATCGTGATTAAGATTTTCACACAACATCAACAAAGTGCCATTATAATAAATATAAATATTTATATAAATATAAATAAATAAATAAAAATTATCCTGGGAATAAACTGGCAATAAACAGCAGCAAATCATTCACAGGTAAATGCCTGGTATCGACTTGTGACATGCTTCTGGATTCCCCCACTCACCTGGCTGAGTATTTGTTTTTATATGCTGTTTTTATAGATTGTTTTATTGATCGTTCTATTGTTATGTATTTTATGTATTTTTTCTGAATTTTGTATGCCGCTTTGATCAAATTGGAAAAGCGGGATAGAAATAAGCTTTATTATTATTATTATTATTATTATATATTACCTTGTCATTCCTGGGATAATGGTTGTTTAAGTGTGATGTGTGTGCAAATCTTTCATCGCACTTGAGAAATTTTCACGGGTTAATCGCTGTTTAAACCCCCAATTTTCCCCCTGTGGTAAAGTCCTTAGATTGGCATACTTTGGACACATCATGAGAAGGCATGAGTTGTTAAAAAAAACAATAAGGCTAGGAAAGGTGGAAGGAAATATAAAATGAGGAAGTGGATAGGCTCTTATTAAAGATACTGCAAATATGAGTTTGCAGGAACTGAGAAGAGCAGTAGAGGACAGGGGGGCTTGGAGATGTCTCATCAGCAGGGTTGCCATGGGTTGAGATCGACACAAAGGCAGTTAACAACAACAAATATAATCCTGAATATGCATACATGTTTAAAAGCACCACTAAACTCAGCAGGACTTACTCCTAAACAGACATGCCTGGGATTGCTTTGTTAGCCTAAATTAGAAGGCATATGTACTGTGCCCCAGACATCTCTATATGGGTGATACCAGGTAAAGAACCTTGAGAATCGCTTGTTAATGAGTGTTGAGAATCAGTTGTTGGATACAGAATTTTAATTTCCTGGGGAGATGACATAACTTTTAAACCAGTTTAAGTCTATAGTGTAGATAAACTTCTGGTAGTTTGTAGATTACATTTATCTCCTTCAAAGATTAGATATCAGAGAATAAGAGTGGCAACAACTTCCTTGCTCTTTTCTATTTTGGTTAAGATTACAGAAAAGGTTTAGGAGTTAATAATTTTTAACTGAAGATAAAGAATTCAAAGACATAGCCATGTCTGGAAAATCAGTATGCAAAGGGCTCTTGTAGTACCTTTGAGACTAACTGAAATGGAGAAGTAATACTGGAACAGCAGTACTTTCCTCCAGAGGTTAGATGGAACTGATAGTAAAAAGGGTCATACCATCTTCTTTCAGGAATATTCTCTGCAGCAAATCTCATAGATTAGGCTGATTTTGTTCATCTGATTTGCTCTCATGCTATGCTATTCTACTCTTTATTTTTGTTGTATTAATTTTTAATTTTTTTAGCTATTTTATGAGATGTCGTGATGGAGAAGAGTTCTGCAGAGTCCATGGGTGGTTAAAAGGACAAACTAGTGGGTCCTAAAACAAATCAAGCCAGAATTTCCCCTACAAACCAAGATAACCAAACTGAGGCTGTTGTACTTTGGCCACTTCTTCAGAAGGCATGACTTACTGGAAAAGATGATACTTGGAAAGGTAGAAGACAGTAGGATGAGAGAAAGACCACATGCCAGATGGATAGACATAATCAAGGAGGACACAACACTTGAGTCTGCAAGACCTGTTTGCCCGATGTAGAGTACTGAGGGGCATTGTTGACATAGATGGCATAAATCACATTGGAAACAGCCTCTAAACCTCAAACAGTTACTTACGTATAGGAGGAGGAGGACACACAACACCGATGTGGACACGGGTACAAAACCTTGCTATAAACCACATGCCAAATCTGCCCACACATCTATTCAGGAAATGTCATCACAGGACTTAGTGGCATCATCCACAATACTAGAGGGACTTTCACTTGCTCATTCTCCAATGTGATTTATGCCATACAATGCTAGTGATGCCTTTCAGCACTCTGCATTGGGCAAATAGGCAGGTCCTGCGCCAGAGGTTAAATGGACATAAATCAGACATTAAGAATGGAAATATACAAAAATTAGTTGCAGAACACTTCAATCTGCCTGGGCATTCCATCTCAGCCCCCAGAACAGCAGTCTTTGAACAACAACAACAACAACAAGCTACAAAGGAAAATTGGAAAGAGAAACAGCAGAATTGGAATATATCAACAAACTTCAGTCCATCAACAGTGGGTTGAACAGAGACAATGGTTTCCTAGCAGACTACACACATTAGGGATAATATCTTTCATAATCAGGCCGGTCATATTGCACCAGTTAGTCATATTTCAGCTTCCAAGTTCAAAGGCAGAATACAGAATTGATTACTTAGCTTACTACTTCTGACAGGGAAGTTACTATTGCATGAATGGCCATAGCCAATATCAGTTTTCAAAGAAGGCTGCGACTTTTCAAAACATGGCCCCAGAGACTCAGAGCTATGGAGTCCTCTTGTGCCTCATGGGGTTTTCTTGGCAAGATCGGTTCACAAGGGATTTGCCTTTGTTTTTCCCTGAGGCTGAAAGTGTGTGACTTGCCCAAGTTTCTTGTCACCTCACCCAGTCACTTCACCCAGTGGCATCATATAAACATTAAAACAGCATGGGGGAATAAGATAGAGTCCTATGGCACACCACAGCCTAAAAAGCATGGTCTGAACAGGAGTCTCTCAATATCACTCTACCATCCCTGTACAGAGGAAAAGAATAACCATAGCACAATGCCTCCTATTCCTGTCCTACAAAGTTGCTTCAATAGTATATTGTGAACAATGGTACTGGAACCTACTAAGAGATCTAGGAAGATCAACACAATAGCCCTCTGAGGTCTACCACTTAGACTAAGTTGTCAGTCAGGGCAACAATGGTTGTTTCAGTGCCACACCCTCGCTTGAAACCAGGTAATCTATTTCTACCAAGAATGTCTGAGTTGCCCAGCCACATACTTCTGGATCCAGAGATTTTCTTTTCAGCAGGGATTGCAACATAGCCACCCACAATGTGCAAGCATTCCTCCTGGCATTTGATACCCCTTACATTCATCTGATCACTCCACATGATACTGGATCTTATCAGCCAAGATTGGCAAGGGTCAAGTTTACATGTGCTAGGACAAATTGTCCATACCACCAGGCCACAGCAGTTGAAACTGATCATATATATATATATATATATATAGAGAGAGAGAGAGAGAGAGAGAGAGAATTATCTTTCCTCCTTGAATATACTAGCCTTAGTTTATGTAGAAGCAGGAATTTCAGCAATTGAAAAGAGTTCCTTGCATGGGCAAAAGGTTGACCAAGACGTGTGCTTCCACATATTGTCAAAGGTGTAGACCTCTAGATATTGTGTGTCAAGAGGTAGTGTACTTCAAGGGATCCTTAAAGTCTGCCCCAATGGGTGAATAACTTTCCAACCACAGGGAAGCAGATTTATTTGGCAAACTTTTGTTATCCTCGGCCTGGTGGTGTGGACAGCCCCAGCAGTGGTCCTTGAGGTGTCCCCAATCAAGGACAAAAAGAACTACACTGGTACCTGTAGTTTGGTGTTGACTGTGGTGTCAGATGTCATAATGCATGAGATTAACTACATGGTTGGGGAGTACGAGCTCCTTCAAACCAGGTAGTCCTTAAATTAAATCCCCAGATGATGGAGCTTTTGAAATGATTGGAGACCAGGGCACAATTTGCCCACACCCCAGGCTTTTCAGGTCCCCTGCAATAAAAGCTGCTCTTTTTACACACCCTGTCTTGACTGACATGTAATTTTTTTTGTTGATTATAGAACATGTGATTTCTGTGATCAAAAATATTGACTACCTAAGCAAAAAAGTGGGAAATTAAAATCTCATGACTAAAAAGAATGGATTAGAATTATTGGTAGAGAGGAGAAGGCATTCAGCATACAATAACATGATAAATTAGAAATACAGTAATAAAATAATAAAACTGAGCCCAAATAATGGTCATATATTCAGTGCATTACTAGCAATCTTAATCAACATCTGTATTTTCCATGTGGCCTTCCTGTTCAGGGTCATCCCAAGACATTTTGTCCCATGACCTAATGAAATTAATGTGTACAGCTTAGTACCCAAAATGAGACTAGATCTGATATTTGGTGAAGACAGATAACACACAGCACATCTGTTTCTTTCCAGTCCTTTTAAAAAAAAAAGATTTTCTATTTGGAAACAGAATGATAGGGTAGGTTTTATAAGACTTGTAATGTTTTTGTTTTATTGCATAAGCGTTATATGAACATCATAATTAGTGGTTTCTTATTAGTGCTGCCAAAGTCATCTTGAATAGATCCTGACAAGAGTTGTATCTAATGTAAAAACCAGTTTTTCTCTGACTTGGCTAAACTATTTACTAGGACTCATTACAGAAACATGCCCTCCAACCATACCTATTGAATACGCCAACTATTTTTCTCACTGTGCTTGTTGGCCCTAGTGTGTGATCTTTCTTGTTTAAGAAGTGTACAGTTTAACATTGCAACACAAAGGTAGAAAATAAATTTGAGACAATTTATAACTCTGGCCCCAATTCATATTCAACTATGAATATAAAGAGTAAGATCACACAAGACGTAGATAGCATACCCTCCATCATTACACAAATTAAAATCAGATTGGCCAAGATGGCAAAAGTTATTAATGAGGAAGAACGCACACGTTAGGACAGGCTGCAGCAGTTTGCTTTTGCCTGAGGCTACTAGGAAGAGAAAGATTCTTCCCACTCCTTTCTTGTCCTCCCTGCTGAGTTAATCAAGTGCAAACTCCTTTTGTCTTTCTTAGGAGAAGGACAGGGACATCTGGATCACAAGCGAAGTTACTTTTCTGTTGTTAATGGGATTTGAAATTTTATTACTTATCTATTATTGCTCTTTATTGTCTCTAGTCCTCACATGGCCAATAAGGGGAGTAGCCTCTGCTTGCATTGCAATCCCTCAGTACTATCATTAACTGACAACATCTCAAACAGAATGTAAGCTTGTGACTCTAATATTGTCATTACTCTTCTGCATGATTTCCAGCACATCTACCATGATTCATGTGCTCACCCTCCATTTTAGGACCGAGTTTAACAGTAGATCCTCACCTGGGCAAATGTTTGAACTTTCCTATTTCTTCCCTAATCTTTAATTTTTGCACCACTTAGCCTAAGGGTTCTGGAGAGCTCAAAAATGTACATACATGGGTGGCATCTGAACTGGTCCTAAAAAAGATATTGCACAACTTTGTTTCCCTCCAGCCTTGCGGATCAGCACATCTGTCTTGCTTCTCATTGTCTTTGCTGCTATCTTTTGTTGAAGAGAAGACTGCTACTAAGTCACAGCTAAAATACTATTTTCTTTATTATTTTATGACCAGATCTCACTTCTGTCCCCAGAAGCTGGTCTGACAATGGAGATCCTTTTAACCCTAGAGCAGTTTAGCATTTAACTCTAGACATGGAATGTGAAAGCTCTCAAATAAAGTAACCAAAAATATGAAGGAGAAAGACCGCTCACTGCTAAGATCTCTGGTAACTTATAATATTCATTTATTTGTCTCATTAATGGAGCTCAAGGCAGCTTAAAGCTAAGCAATATAAATTAATTTAAAGTATAATAAGACTAAAAGCATTACAAATTAAAATGTAGTTTTAAAACTGTGCCATTACACAACACCTATCAATGTAAACGGTGCTTCCACAGCAAGCAAGGTCCCAAAGAAGAACTTTTTTACCTCCTAGTTATCTAGTAGAAAGATAACTGGTAACCTAGTAGGATCTAGTAGAAAGATAACAGGAAGGAAGCCAGCTTGGTTAAGGTGTCAGGTAGAAATTCTAATCATAATCAATATCATTGACTAAAGCACACATCACAAGGTCCAAAACCTCTTCTCCATGCTCTGCTCACACACCCCACCCCAGTGCACACAAGGCTACAAGGTTTCAGAACCACAACCACGAATCAAGGACTGGAAAATTACAATATGTTATTGCAGGGGACTTGTATTCTGTGTATTCCTTTTGGAGTGTTAAGTATCTAATTAATTATGTCCTCTGAGACATTTTGCCTTCTATGCCTTTATATAGATGCACTGGGATGGGGAAAGTATATCATTCCGGCTATTGATAAATGACAACTCTCATCGTCCTTGACAATTAGCTATGCTGGCGAATGGTAGCTGGAGTTCAAAAATATCTGTAGGTTCACATGCCCCTGCCCCCCTGATCAGGGTCAGAGAAAAGTGTGTACACCAAACATGCTGTGCTATATATAAAGATTATCTGTCTCTGTTTTGCCTTGTATACATATAACAGAGCTGCTGCCAGTGGGTCTAAAAGAAGTGTTCACTTATTTAACTTTATTTTTGGACTGCTTATAAGGGTAAAACTTGGGAGGTGTGCAGCAGTCAACTAGGAAATGGTGCAATCTTCAACATATTGTTTTTATGTGCTCTCAAGCAAACCCCGAGTTATAGTGACCCTGTCCTTAGATTTTCTTGGCAGATGCCTTCCTCTGAGGCTGAGAGAGTGTGATTAGCCCAAGGTCACCCCATGGGCTTCCATGGCTGAACAAGGACTCAGACTTTGGTCTCCTGGACTTCTAGTCCAGCATTCAGACCACTGCACCACACTGGCTCTCACAATCTTCAAACATAATGAATTGAATCTACTAAATGGTTGTCATGTTATATCATTGTGAGACACCAATATTTTGCTCTTCACTTGTTCCACATGGCTCATCACTTTATCAGGTTACTCCGCTTTGTCTTCCATGTTTCTTGGTCTTAGCCTAACCTTTATGTGTTGCGATTCTGCTTTCACCTTCAGTTACACCTTGGATTTGACATGGCAGAAGAAGGAAACTTGTCTTGAACTTTCATTTCCCTGCCTTTATTTAGCCTTTTATAGTTTCAGTAAATATAACACAATATGCTGACCTCCCCCTATTGCTACTGCTTATTTTTGCAAAAATGGACACCAATTAAAATCTCAGTCAGTAAGGAAATAGCTACTCCCCTTCAAGGGCTTTAAGAATTCAATCTCAATGCACAGATTCCTTCCTTTATATGTTTTCTTCCTTTCCCTTTCCCTTTCCCCCCTTCTTTCTTGCTTGCTTGCTTGCTAATGAGCCTTTCAGGATTTGATTGAGCTTCTTGAAATGACTGCCTCTTGCTGGTAGAATGTTAAGCTGTCTAAACCCATTCAGCTCCACTTGTGTAGAAGTCAGTCACCTGAAGTCAGCATTTCAAAGAGACGATGGTTAATAAAGTCACAACTGAGCGGATGTTTTGAGACAAATCTTACAGCTCAGCCTAATCTCAGAAGAGCCCAAGTATGAGACTGAAAATTCCTTTATGGTGGCTTCTAGGAGAAGAGGGAGAAAGACTTTGCTTATGAAATCTGGGTGCAAATATCACTGGGCCAAAATGGCAGGTTGTTAACAGGCCAGGTAGAAAGCTACCAGTTATTTTCACATCGATTCCTTGCTGCAGCACAACCTTTCCACAAAATCTCCACTATTTCAAATGGACTCCACCCAATACCAGAAGCATATTCTGATCATGTAACAGTTGTTACTTTCTTGACCTCCCTCCTCAGATCTGGTCCAGACCAAAGTTAGGGGTGTGCAAGGGAACAGGCAATCCCATGGAGTTTGTTTGTTTGAGGAATAATTATATTTCTCCCCTATTTGTACTTGAGAGCCAGCATGGTCTAGTGGCTTAAGCATTGGACTACAACCCTGAAGACCAGGGTTCGATTCCCTGTTTGGCCATAGAAACCTACTGGGTGATCTTGGGCAAGTTATACTCTCTCACCTTCAGGTGAAGGCAATGGAAAACCTCTGAACAAACTTTGCCAAGTAAATCTCATGATAGGCTCACTGTAGGGTCGCCATAAGTCAGAAACAACTTGAAGGCACACAACACACACACACATTTGCACTTGAATAACAACTATTTCCATTTTACATGCCTGCAAAGCATCACTGTGAACCAGGCTCAGCCCTGTCATCTGGCAAAGTAAGACAGATGACTCAGAAAATGCTGCACACACTGTACATTTTCAGAGGGGGTATATTTCTCTGAATGTCACATACATGCAATAGGGATGTCACATACATGCTGCTGTTTCCGTTCAAGTTGTTTCTGACTTGTGGTAACTCTGAGGTGAACCTGTCATGGGGTTTTTTTTGGGGGGGGGGGGGTTGGCAAGATTTGTTCAGGGGAGCAGGGCTGCCTTTGCCTTCCTCTCAGAGAATGTGATCAGGCCAAGGTCACCCAGTGGGTTTCCATAGCTGAGTGAGAATTTGAAGCCTGCTTTTCAGAGTTGTATGACAGGATATCATAAAGTTTTAATTATCACCTTTACAAAAATTTAACAGAAAGTTTGTATTGATTTGTAGTTGTTAACTTTTCTCTACATAGTCACCATTCAGATTCACACATTTTCCCCAGCATTTCTTGACCCTCCAATTACCATTATTGTAGACGTCTGCAGATTGTGCCTTAAACCACTCTTCCACTTCATGAATGACATCATTTGTGTTGTCAAATTGGCGTCCCTGCACTTAATTTTTCTTTCTGGGAACAAGAAAAAGTCACTTGGTGTGAGGTTGAGAGAATAAGGTGGATGCTGCAAAATCTCAAAGCCACATGCCCTTGCTTTGTTAACTGCAACTTGAGATGAGTGAGCTGGTGCATTGTCAGCTAGGAGATTAGTGCTTCTGGAGAGCATACTGCAACGTTTCTTTTCACAGCATCTCGCAACTTATCCAGAATATTGCTGTTGTATGTTCCAGTGATAGTTTGTCCCTTTGCAAGGTAATCTGTGAGAATGACTCTACGGCAGTCCCAAAAAACTGAGAGCATGGCCTTCTCTTGCTGACTTTTGCACCTTTGCCTTTTTGGGGGGAGGGGAATCAGCATGCTTCCACTCCATGCTCATGGTTTTGATCTCTGGATCATACTGATAGATCCAAGATTCATTCATGGTTACCAGAGGACCAAAAAAAATCCTCTTCATCCTGTTCCAACAGCATCAACATCTGTCTTGAAAGGTCACACTATGTTTGTTTCTGGAATGGGGTTAGCAAACTGCAGACACCTTAGACATGTGCAGTTCGTCATGAATAATTTTCCACACATAACTAACTAAGACCAGTTTCATTCATGATCATTTGGATGGTTGCTCATCTATCTTCCAGGATTAAACACTCCACTTTCTTCACCATGGCTGCATCGTCCGTCAATGATGGTCTTCCAGGTCTTGGCTCGTCTGTGACGGACATGTGACCAGTTTGGAAATTTCTTTTCCACCTCACAATAGTGTCATGAGATGGGCAATTGTTTCCATAAACGGCCATCATCTCATCATTAATTTGCCAGGCACTATTACCCTTCCAATGCAGGAACTTTATCACACTGTGAGCCTCAGTCTTCTCCATCTTACACTTTAGTCATTTCTGGCACAAGCTGTAACAAAAATAAAGGACACAATGGGCTGATTTTCTCAACCTCATGCACTTAGGGATCAGTGATGACACTGACAAAATTTCATCAATATACCATAATAACTTCCAGGTGATAATTATTACTTTACGATACCCCCTTGTAGTCAAACTACTATACCACACTGGCTCTCAGAAAGAATACTGTAACTCTTATACTTCATTGGACAATTATTAAGTGCTTAATTTGATTAAATTAATTGTATAAGGTTGCAATCCTACACACCTTCTTGGTATTAAGTCTAGCTAACTTTACTTCTGAGTACACACACACATATTAAACTGGAGAGATGTCCATGGGGAAAATCCTAATGGGTACAACTCCCAGCTGATGTTTAACGTTTGCATTTCCATTTCTAAGGCTGACATCCTATGGATATTCATTATGGAGTAAGTGCCACCAATCTTAATAGGATTTACTTCTCACTAAGTAAACAGAGATAGGAATGTTCTGCATATTTTAATATAATTGCACAATGTACACATCAGTGTGATTTGATCATTGTCTTGTAGTTTATATGTATTTCAAATTGTGATAAAATAATTTGTGCCTTACAATACTATGACATATGTAGGCTGTGAATTATTACTGTTGGTGTTGTTGCTGTTATTCCTCCACAAAGTTTTCCAGTGCCATCCCATCACAGCAAGAAAGTGACCCTGCTCAGGGTCTTGAAAGCTGTGTCATCTAAGCACAACTCTGGCAGATTCTACCAATTTGGTAAAGCTTTCAACATGGCCCCTGCAGTAACAACGTTGTGGAATAGTTGTAATCTGCATCAGTAGAGTGACTACAGCAATAGAGCACTGATACCACTAGAAATCTTCAAGAGAAACTGATGACAATTTAAAAAGAAATGTTATCTCCCTAGAAAATGCTTTCCAGGAGGCTAGACTAAAAGCAGTAACACCACTCCTTGCTTTCCCTTGTAGCTAACAACGGAGTATAGACACTTCCCACACAATTGCTTTTGGACATTCCTTTAGGCTACAAAGGAGCTGTCATGCTTCCCAGTAAATATACATTGGCTTTAGGCCATAAAGAGTTCCAACTACCAACCGCGCCTCTTAATTAGTTATGTAGATTGAAAAAGTGTCTAACAAACTGACATTCCATTAAAACAGTTTTAAAAATGCCAAACCAACATACTCCTGTTTATATTTAATGCTATTGTCTTTTCCTTTACCAATTTAAATGTTCTTTTCTTCAACACTCTCTGCTAGTCCGCTTTTTAAGTGTATTTTAAATCATCTTTGCTTTAGGCATTCAACTTGATTTTTTTTTTTTACTGAAAAGAGAAATGATAGCATAGAGGGGGGAAAACCTATGGGACTATATTGTGTGGTATACAAAGGTCCTTATGGAAAACACTTTTGCCCACACATGTATGTGCATCCAGTTCTCACCAATATCTCCTGCCATCACATACCCATGTACCTCCCGGAAGCTATTTCTGAAAGCTGTGGTATCCTTCAGAACATCATGAAATATGGCACAGAGAAATGCTGTGCACAAAAGAGAATGGTAAAAAAATTAAGTGCCCTGCTTTACACACTTTCTGCTGGTGCAAAACTACCCTTAGAAAAGGCTTACTTGAGAACACGTCTCAATGAAATCAGTGTGATGTGTATTTATGTGTCTATAAGTCCCCTGTTGGCTTTTGGCAATTCAGTGAATTTCACAGAACTTTCTTAGCCAAGAAATACTTGGGAGTGGTGTTTTGCCAGTCTCTTCCTCTGAAATATACCGTACAGCTTCTGGTATTCATTGGTGATCTCTCATCTAAATACTAACCAGAACTAACTTTGCTTAGCTTCCAAGATCAGACAGGATCCAGTGCCTTTCGGTATTTAGGCCCCTCAGTGTGAAATGCTCCCCTAGTTATTATGTTTAGGATTATAATATTGATATTTTGTTGAGATTAGTTGTTACATACAACTCTTGATATGGTAGGGACTTACTGAGGGTGTGGTAAGTAGGACTCAGTCTATCATGGAGTAACTCTTCATCACAGTAAAACAAAAACTGCTATTCTAAGACCTGTGGTGGCATACGAAAAGTAGGATGTAGACGTGTAAGAAAATTATCACTTCCTTACAGATGGATTACTTTCCACATGCCAAATCATTCATCTACCCATCCATCAATTCGCCCACCATGAATGCTGAAGTAAGAAGGATTTTCATATTAACATAACACTTCACAGCTGTAGTTCATGCTTCAGCCTCTTATGATAATGTGCACTAGTACATGATTTTGGAATGATTAGGCAACTTCTTACAGCATTTCTCATGATAAATGTCATGCCTCTTTTTCCCCATGCCCAGAACTTTGAAAATATTGTTTTCAAATTATATTTTTTAAAATGAATGTTCTTACCTTTAAATGTCTTAGGTCTTTTATTCTGCAGCAGCAGTGCCGTTTAAAAAGTGTCACATTTTGTATTGTTAAGACTGCACACTGTCCCTTTGTACTGTACTATAATCCTCTCCCAAGAACTTTGTCAAGTTTAATTCCTTATTTTTATGACCACAAGACATATCAACACACTAGTGCATCCAACTTTTTCAGGTCTTGAGCTCACCTTATTAGCAATAGCATTTATATTTCCCAGAGCCAGCATGGTGTAACGGTTTGAGTGTTGGACTATGATTTAGTAAGCCAGGGTTTGAATCTCTGTTCAGCCATGGAAACCCATCAAGTGACCTTGGGCAAATCACACTCTCTCAGCCTCAGAAGAAGGTAAAGTCACCCCCCCCCCCCCCCCGGCCGGGACAAATCTTGCCAAGAAACACCCAAGATAGGGTTGGCTTAGGGTCTCCATAAGTCAGAAACAACTTGAAGGCTCACAAGAACATGTCATATTTCCAATTCTGCGTGCCCATCCTTCACTTTCATTCTTCTCTGTGGCTTGGTATACACGGGCTGAATGACCCGTGATGGTGCTGATACTAGGGTTAGGTACCGTGCACCAACCGCATGGTCCCTAACTCTAGTCTGTGGCCGCACCAGCATCACGGCGGCCTCCCATCCACATGGGTGCCACAAAGCCGTGCCCAGAAGATACGTCATAAGGCTGGCATTTCACAGCTCCTTCCTAGAGCGCATTGTTGGCGCGGCCACTACATGGCCGCACCAATGATCCTGAGGATAAAGGGGCTGCCCCTTTATCCTCCTGGCTGTTGAGGTGTCCAGGGGCATGAAGCCCCAAGGACACTCCTTTTCCAGGCCACGGAGAAGCGGCATTTTGCTGCTTCTCTGTGGCCTGGAAAAACGCCAGATGGGGGCCACAGGTCTGCTGGTGAGGCTGCCCTGGCCCCAATTCAGTGCAAAAAGGGGCAGCTGCAAACCGCCTCTTTGGGGCTAATCTGTACAGCCCCTATATTTCAGAGGAAGAAATTGGCAAAGCCATCTTGGACCTATGAAATTCATGGGCCCCCCCATAAGTTGACAGGTAACTTGAAGGCACATACACACACAAAATGCTTTTTCAGAACTGAACTCTTACGTCTGTCATGCTAGGACTATCTTGTGATGAAGGTTAGATAAATACAAGAAATTTTCAAGATGCATGCAAACAGGTTGTAATTGTTGATTTATGGCGACCATAAGGTGAACCTCTCATGTGGTTTTCTTGGCAACTTTCTTCAGAGAGGGTTTGCCATTGCCATCCTCTGAGGCTGAGAGAGTGTGGCTTGCCCAAGGTCACACGGCGGGTTTCTGTAGCTGAATGGGGATTAGAACCCTGATCTCCAGAGTCGTAGTCCAACACTCAAACCACAATTTGATACAAAAGTCTATTGTATTTATAAATATAACATTTGCAAATATTACAAAAGGGATTCTGAGAGGTCATGATGCAGCTATTTTGGTGATGCTAAACAGGTTTGTATCTGTTCAGTATTAGGATGGGAGACCACCTAGGTGTGTCAAGTAAGCAGCTTTGAGTTCCTTTATAGTAAAGATGGGATATATTTCTGTCAAAGAGAAGACTGAATTTACAGTGAGTGCATTCACTTCTTCCTGACAAAGTCTTCAATGCCACAAAGGTCAATTTGGGCATGAAGCATCCAAAGCAATCATACTGTGAGTCCATCCCATACATTTACACCTGTTAGCTTTTTGGTTGGAGTTCCCAGAGATTTAATCTGGGACTTGATACCTACATACCTCTCAAGAGGTGTGGATTTCTCTCTTTTTCCTCCACTCCCCAAGGACAAAAATTTAGGCACAGCCAACAGGTTTATTGTATTGTTTTCATGTTGGCTTTATTTGTTTAACTTCCCTTCTCTTATCACTGTGTGAATTCAATGTCTCTGCTGTCAGGTGGTTTATTAGGCTGTACATTTTCAATTGCCATATGCAGCAAATAATTACCATTTTTGTTTCAAAGAAGCAGCTGCCTCTAGGCAGCAGATCAAGCAGGAGAAGCAGATAGAAGTAAGCCTTCTTGTTTTAAAATATATTTCCATCACCAGCCTGTTTGTCGTGGTGATGGTACTGTTGTGTGCCTTCAAACTGTTTCTGTATTATAGTGATCCCATCGCAGGGTTTTCTTGGCAGGTTTTTTCAGAGATAGTTTGCTATTGCCATCTTCTAAGGCTGAGAGAGAGCATGACTTGCCCAAAGCCACCCAGTGGATTTAACATGGCCAAACTGGGATTCGAACTCTAGTTTCCAGAGTCTTAATCCAACACTCATACCATTATGTCACCATCCTACACTCCCCCTTTTTCTTGATTCTCTCTTTGAATGGATCCTCATTCAGTAAAACATGGGCCTGTTACAGATTGCCAAAATAAAGCTGCTTCAAGTCTCTTTGGAGGTGTGCTATTTAAATGATGCATGGGTCCTAAGAGTCCGGAGGTCGCGCCAAAGCCACACTCCATTCCTAAGCACTGGAGTGCAGCTTTTGGTGCAGCTTCCGGATTCTTAGGATGCATGCATCATTTAAACAGCATACCTCCAAAGAGACTCGAAGCAGCTGTATTTTGGCAGTCTGTAACAGGCCATAGTACATTTTTGTGTCACATTATTGATCATCCTCACAGTCTTGCATGAAGTCACTTGTCAACTACATTTATTTTGTTTTTGACCTCCTGAAAGGCCCGTATTTTGGACCCAAACAGACAGGCCAAAATAAAGCTGCTTTGGGTCACTTTGGAGGTATGCTTTTTAAATGATGCATGCATCTTAAGAGGCCAGAAGCTGCACCAAAACTGTGCTCCAGTCCTTAGGACTGGAGCATGGCTTTGGAATGGCTTCCAGCCTCTTAGACACATGCAGCATTTAAACAGCATGTCTCCAAAGTGACCCAAAGCAGCTTTATTTTGGCCTGTCTGTTCAGGCCCATAGTCTATATATAGCACTTGGTATTTGTTGATAATTTCCCATCCAAATATTAACCAGGGCTGATGTTGCTTAGCTTCCATGATCCAACAGGATCTGGTGCCATTAGGGTATTTAGATATTTTACTTGTTCTCTTTGTGCACTTTCCAAAATGTAAGCATGACTGTATTTTATTTCTGAAGTGATAAGGAAGATATAATATGACAGATATACCATTTATGTAGCTTTGCTCACTTCTGTACCACTGTTCTCCTCCCTTCCTTGTTGGAGCCACCATGAATGCCTTATTCTAATTTTTGGCCCTCTATTAATAGTTTTGTCTACCTGTGATACTCTTACATCTTTAAAATCAGGCTAACAATTTAGGAATGTTGCAAGACAAGATTGTCTTATCATTTAATCTTCATGTCAGAGAAGCCTTTCCTCCTAAAAGGTTCTTTGTTTGACATTGTTGTAAAAAATGCAGGAGCCAGGCTAGTAAAAAGTTGGCAGCCATAGACTGCTGTCTGTTGGGTAAGATGAAGCAGAATATCAAGTCCCTGTACTTTTTAATAGTTATGTAAAAGCTGACTAAAGGCCCTATATCCTGCTTGATCTTGGAAACTAAGCAAGGTTAGCCATGATTAATACTTGAATGGGAGGCCACCAATTAATACCAACCAGTTGCTTTCAGAGGAAGGAACTAGCAAAACCAACTCTTAAGAATTATTTGGCTAAGAAAATCCTATAAAATTCATGGAGTTGCTGTAAATCTACAGGTGAGTTGAAAGCACGTGTGTGTGTGTGTGTGCACTCATGCACACTTGGCCACACACTTGTGCATGCACCTTCAAATCACCTATGGATTTCAGAGTTTTCTTAGGCAAGGTAGTTTTGCCAGTTCTTTCTTCTGAAATATAGCCTACAGCACCTGGTAGGCTGTATTCTCAGTTTCCCATTCAAGTACTAACCAGAGTTGATCTTGCTAACCTGTTAGCAGACCCTGTCATCCCTCCAGCTGGATATGGGTTTTTCATAATTAATATCTGGGGGGGGGGGCAGGCCTGGAAACAGTGGCATTACTAGGGGAGGTATGGTGGTGCAGCCTGCACCAGGTGACAGCCCAGAAGAGAGGCGACATCTGGTCGGACCCCATCCATGAGTATGCTCCCTGGCACTGTGTGCCGCTCCCCAAACTTAGAGGAATAACTCTCAGGTGACTATGGGGATGGAATATGGTTGGATGTTGCATCCTACTGAAGACATTGGTACATATTAAACATGTTTAAGAACAGGAGGCTAACCAGCCATGAAGGGGTATCAAGTTGCAACACAGGCTTCTGGCATAGCTGGTCTGCTCATGTGCTCTCGGTAATATCAGCACATAGGATTAGACAGAAATTAATCTTCTTCCCTTGTTTTTGAGCAGACTTATGGAGAGCGAGCTGAAGCTATAGGAGGTGATAAGACTGTACATATAATTTCCTTTGGAACCTCTCCCCTACTTTTGCTCATATGTTTGAAATGGTAAGGTCAAGCAGTCAGTTGCAAAATGATGGTGTTGCAATCTTAAAATGAAACCATGAAGTTCCTGAATGTGCTACTGTGGCAAGCTTTATCCCTAAGACAGAAAAATTTCTACTTCCTCACTCCCCTGCCAAAAGCTAGAAATTACAATGCAGTGTTTCTCACTGGGAAATCTAGTAAGAACTGGGCATGTTCTAAGTTACCCTTTAAGTACCCCTAAGTTATGGAGTTTCTTATGAACTCCATAAGCATTTCAGTCGACAATCTGAACAGCTAAGCCTGCCAACATAAGAAGTACATTATCTTGTTGCTAATTTTTAGTCTCCCCCTTTTTAAGGGTGTTAGATTGTAATCTTTTATTGTAATTCCTTAACGATAATGTTGTAACTTGTTGTGCTGTATTTCCTTTATTATTTTATTGTTTATTGGCATCTGCTTGTTATTTTTTGGAATGAGGGGTTGGAAATGGGGATTTCTTTTTGATAATTATTGATTTGAATGTAATCATAAATATTAGGCTTTTGTCATTATTGAATTGTTATGATATTATTATTATTATTATTATGTTTTTTGCTATGTATTGCTATATTACATTTGTTTATTATTTTATGTTTATTGTTATTGTTTATTGCTATTGCTTTGTATTTCCCTACTGTTGTAAGCCGCCCAGATTCCCAGTAATTGGGCGGTAAATAAATCCTATTATTATTGTTGTTGTTATTATTTTAACCTGCAAATAACGAGCTTGATTAAATTTTGATTAAACATGGCAGGATCATGAAGCCACCACTAAGGCAAACTTGAGTGGTTGCTTTGGCCAACATGACATATCAGCTCCACATTTGATGTGGTAATTGGAATGCACAAGCATTGGGTCAGAAGAGGAGGAAAAGGTTAGCATGTAGCAGTGCTCAGGTCTTTTCACTCCTGAAGATTCTCCCAGGAAATGCTTCCTTCAAATGCCTTCCTACTCGCCACACTATCTGGATTCATGTGCTATTTGTGAGACCAACTGGTGGAACAAAGCTTCTGAAAGCATTTGGAAACATTTGCAGAGGAGAACTAGTGGTGGGGAAACAGTTAAATATCCCTGTCTACCCACTGGCTTTCCCCTGAGTTCTCCCAACCACTATGTTAGCATTTTAAGGTTATCCAATGTTTCTTCATTAATCTCTTCTTCTGTCTTTTAAAGGCAAGTAGCAAACATGAACATGTAGGTATGTTGCTGTGAAAGCCTTATCCCCCCAGTAACTTCATGGGGTTTTCCAAAGGTTGGATGACACAATCAGTTTAGCAGGTTTTTCAGAAGAGGTGCTCCCTCAAGTGGTCAAAGTTGTCTGCTTTTCCCATAACATTTAGAGACATAGCAATGCTAATTTGCAATATCGATAGGTTTCTCATAACATGTGGCTTTCATTATTTATGTATCTTGCATTTAGCATATATTGTTTGCTTTTGAGAGGAAATTGGATTATAATCATCCCTCCACATTTGCAGGGATGGCTCTTTTGGAAGGATGAGGGACTGAGAGATGATGGATTAGGGGTGATCTAGGAGCTGGAAAGGGGTTTAAAATCTGGATGGCTGTTTTGGAAATATTCAATATTGAGAGGTGGTGGACTGGAAAGAACAGGAGTGGGGTGCAGAGATCTGTGGGCTGGAAAGGGGTTTAAAATCTGTCTGGCTCTTTTGGAAAGAGGGAGGATTGAGAGGAGGTGGACTGAGATTAACTGGAGTACGGTGGGCTATACAATGCTTTAAACTATAAAATGCTTTAAAATGCTAAGGCTCCTCTGGAAGGATAAGTGATTGAGAGAAGGAAGAGGAAGGGAAGATGTCAAGCTGGATAACCCCTGAATAGTCAAAAACGCGATTGTCCAACCATGAATGTGAAGGTTCAACTGTATTTGTAAGGAATTCTAATTCTCCTTAATGTCTATTTTGACCCAAAAGTAATTTTACAAGACAAGAACACAGGTATCACTGATTGCCAGATACCAAAAAACAAACAGAGGATGCTTTCCAGGCAAACCGCTATTGAAAGCATCAGATTGGTTTAGATTATATTTATTGGTCTGACCAAGCAAAACAGTTCTTAGATTCCTGACAGGCCTTTGAACGGAGACGAAAGCCTATAAGTAAATGACTATTTTGTGTCAACATCTAGAAGTGATAGCTATTTAACATTACTATTTTTCAGGCTGTTTTGAGGATCTTTGATGTTCCTTGAAAGCTTATCAGTGGTTTCTTAATGAAAAGATTATTAATCTGTTGCCCAACATCTTTGAAAGACAGCTAGCCTACCATTACTGATCTTTTACATGAGAGTCATAGTGCAAGGTGTGTATCTGTACCTATTCAGTTTATGTCTCTGGGATGGTCCACAATGCCTGTAGTGCAATGCTATGTAATATGTGAGAATCAATGTAGAATAGTGTCCAGAATAAACTGTAACATCCCAGAAATCAATGACAGCCAAACAAGGGTGCTTTGAGAGACAAATTAATCAGAATGACAGGATAATGACTGATCAAGATGTATCACAAATAGCTGAAGTAGCTATATGCTTCTTCACCCTGTAGCATCATTCTGTGGGATATTTCTTTTAGGACCTAAAGTTTAGGAGATGCCAGCTGGCAATGAGGAAAACTTTTGTTGGATTCACCATACTGAAAGAAACTATCCATTTGGCATCTCTAAAGACTAGTAGCTGAATGGAAAACATCTCATCTCACTGCTCTGTACATTTGTGGGCCTATGGTATATTTCACCTTGGGTGGTAGGGAGAAACACAAAATCATACAGATGATTCAAAAACATGGCAACAGATTAAAAAGTGTACATTTAGTCAATGCAAACCTTTTAAAACCCTGCATATAAAATTGTGGGCATTTTCAACATATTTTGAAAAGTGCAAACCAGATGGATTGAGAATGCCCATGGATTTCTGTGCAGCAAAAAAAGGTCTTACAATCTTATACAGTATGTAAACAGGATGGAATTAGAAGGCGAGAAAAGGAGAAACTCAATAAGACTGACAGATTTGCACATTCCTAATGTTAACCTGTTTTTCTATCTCTGTCGTCAACCCAGTGTTGCTGTAAAGAAATTATGGCTGAATGACAATATATCTGTAAGAAAGAAAATGCCATTTTTCCTAAGTGAAGTTTCCTTAAGTTTCATAAGCAATTTGCTGTGTGGGACAATAATTGGACTTCTTCACTCGACTATGGTATTCCTGGTAAGCAACATGAAGGAAATAAATTGAAACATACTTTTAAACTGAAAAGTGACCACACACACACACAAAAAAACTACCAAAAAATGACATTCATATTTGTGGAGGGCACCAAGAGCAGTGTTGATTCTCAAAACTCTGTAGACAAAAGCATGGAAGTAATTGTTCCTGTAGGAGGATGCTCAGTTGCAGCCATTTGTCCTTGAAAACAGGTTCTGCCTTTGCAGCCAGATGGCTGACAGCTAAAGGCTTAGTAGAAATTTGGTTCTTTTCCAGATGTATGCAACATTGGCGTGGGGGGAAAAGCTCTGTGTGTGTGTGTCACTGACAATGGCCCTTTGTGAAATGATGTCTTTTAAGAAAGTTATCTAAGGGAGGGGAGATCTGTAGTATTTGTTGTGATGAATGACAATGTGTAAAATACTATTATATTCCCACTGGTATTGAGGCCATCTCAGGCAGCATACACTAGGCAGCCTGTTGTTGTTGTTGTTGTTGTTAGCAGCCTTCAAGTGGACCTCAGCCCATGATGACCCTCTGAATAAGATGTCTCTAAACCTTCCTATCCTCTACCTCTCTGCTCAGGTCCTGTAGACTCAGGCCCATAGTCTCTCTGACCGATACCCATCTGACATAAGGTCTTCCTTTCTTCCTACTGCTTATTACCTTCTCCAGCATCATTGTCTTTTTTAATGAGTCGGGCCTTCTTTGACCAAAGTACAGCAGCCTCAGTTTAGTCATCTTGGCTTCCAGGAAGAGTTTAGGCTTGATTTATTCTAGAACGCAATTGTTTGTCTTTTTGGCTGCCCACAGTATCCTCAGCAAACTTTTCCCATACTACATCTTGAATGAATTAATTTTCTTCCCACCTGCTTTCTTCACTATCCAGCTCTCACATCCGTACATGGTAATGGGGAACGCAATGACTTGGATGATTCTAACTTTAGTGTTCAGCTGTATATCTTTACACTTTAGGATTTTGTCTAGTTCTTTCATAGCTGCCCTTCCCACTCCTGCAAGTTGAACTGCAGTCTCCTGATCAATGTTTGATCCATTGTGATCAGTGTTTGATCCAAGCTATGGAAAATCTTTAACTATTTCAATTTCCTTGTTATCTAGGTTGAATTTGTATAAATCCTCCATGGTCATTATTTTTTTCCGTTATGTTTAACATTAGGTCTGCCGTTGTTGTTGTTTTTACTTTCTTTAGTGGTTGTTCGAAGTCTGTGATGCTTTTTGCTAGTAGTATGGTGTTGTGTTCATATCTTAGAGATTGTTGATGTTCCCTCCTCCTATCTCTTTCTTCTGTGTCTAAACCTACTCTGTGTATGATATTTTCTGCAACCAAGTTGAGCAGATAGAGTGATAAAATGCAACCTATCTTGCCTTTGCAACCATTAGGAACCATTCTGTTTCTCTGTATTTTGTTCTTACAGTAGCCTATAGTCCTAAATACAGATTCTTCATCAGGATTATCAAATGTAGTGGCACTCCCATTTCTTTAAAAGCATTCTATAGTTTTTCATGATCTATGTAGTCAATGACTTTGCTTTATTCTATAAAGCACATGCTGATTTTTTCCCTGGAATTCTTTGGCTTGCTCCATTCTCCATTGTATGTTTGTTTGCAATGTGATTTCTAGTGCCTCTTTCTTTCCTGAAGCCAACTTGGACATCTTGCAATTCTCTCTCCATATACGATTGGAGTCTATGCTGGAGAATTTTGAGCATAACTTTGCATGCCTGGGAGATTAATGCTATGGTTCTATAATTGCTGAAATCTTTTGTGTCTCCTTTTTTGTGGATCTGGATGTATATTGATTGTTTCCAATCAATTGGCCACTGTTGTGTTTTCTGTGTTTTGGTTAACACTGGAATTGATTCTGTGTGTGTCATTTGTAGCAGTTCAGTTGGGGTGTCGTCTGTTTCAGCTGATTTATTCTTTCCAGTTTCTGAGTACCACATCCACCTTGCTTTCCAAAATTTGGGGTTCATCTGCATATGGTTCTTCATTCTATGTGTCATTTTTTCCCTCTCTTTTATATAGGTCTTCTGTGTCTTACTTCCATTGTCTTTTTAATTCATTTTGATAGTTTAGTATGTTCATAGAGCACCCCAACCCTTCGTTTGAATTTCCCTTTGAGTTCACAGATCTTGTGGAAGAGGTCTCTCATTCTTCCTTTTTGTTGTTGTTGTTGTTTTTGTCTTTTATTTCTCTTATTCTTCCTGTTTTGTTGTTGTTTTTGGCTTTAATTTTATGAAAAATTACCTGGCATCAAGGTCCAGGAACCAGAAAGGCATTCTTCCTGCACTATTTCCCCCCTTCCTATCATGAAGGCTCTGCCAGAATTTAAACCCTTTTCTGACTCTGTTTCCTACTTTCTCAACTTTTCCGTCAGAAAGCCTCTGCCAGATTTTAAACCCGTTTGCCACTGATCCACCACAGGGACTGGAAGCAGAAAGAGTGGGCCAAGGAGTTATATCAGTGAGGCAGGAGTTTAAATTTTGGCAGTGGCTTTGTGATGTGAAGATGGGAAAGAGAGCGAGGAAGAGGTTTCAATTCTGAATGTGGCTTTGTGGTAGGATTGACTCACAGGAGGGAGAGAGGCATCAGCTTCTCAGGCTCTTGCCTTCATCTCTGCTAGTGCCTTGGGCCATCACAGGTTAAAAAATAATAATCTAAATTTCAATCTCAGTTGCTCAAATCTAAAGATATCAAACCTGCTGATACTGATGGTCCATTGTATATGATAAATTAGGCCTCAACAGGCCAGAGTACAAATTCCTATTGCACGAGAGACTTAATGTGAAACAAATAGATTAGGAATATAACTCTGATAATATGGATGCCACGAGCACAGAATATAGTACAGTATGACCAAGGGATACCCATATGTTTATATTTCCAATTTTCCAGTAGGTGGCAACCATGAGTTATTTACCAAACTGCCAGGTTGTTGGTTGGCAAGAAAACTTAATCACAGCTGAAATCCTCAAATGTTTTCCTGGGAGTACCTTCTTCAAAGTATACATATAAAGGACTGAATTGAACAATACACTTTCTAGCTTGAACCATGGGATTCTATTCCGCCCAGTTTTCTCTTTGCTATGCTATTTGCACATAACAAATGAATCATATCTGCGATTTTATATGAACACATTTTAACTGTGTTGGCACTCCTGGATCATTCTTGCATCTTCTCCCTTGATGGATCTCCCATGAGGGGGGAAATTAAAACCAAACATTTGAAATAAGAACTTTGAAAAGTGTTTCTTTAATAGAGAATTTATAAAATGTCCATGAAGCATGCCTTTTTATCAAACCGGAGAAAAAAACACATAAACATCTCTCATCTGACCATACGTACCTTTATGTAGGTTCTTGTCTAGATCCTTTATGATTGCCCTTCCTAGTCATAGGGGCCGGTATGGAAACTGGGTTATTTCTGTGTCATTCATACTTGCACCAATTGCTGCCCGAAAACCTACTTATCCCGGTTTATTTGAAACCAGATTTTTTTCCTGCTTCTTTTTTTATAAATAATATTTATTGAATTTTAGTACATTATATAAAAATATGAAACGTAAGAGAACAGTGGGGGGAAAAAGTTACATGAAATAAAGAAAAAAAGAAAAAATCTATCTATCTATATATGTGTGTAATTATCTCTCGATTTCCAACTTGCATTGTTGCTCTATCTCATGAAAGTAAAAAAGAATCATATTTAATTTCATTCCATTTTAACTTGTTAATGTAAAGTTCTATCATACAAGATTTATCCCACGCTCTGGTTATATACAGTAATTATTTCTCAGGTAGTACCACATTTCCCCAACCTTTTCCCATTTATTCTCATATTCTTGGTTTGTTTTACCTTCAGTATACATTGTAAATTTATCCATTATTGTCAACTCGTGTACTTTTAATTTCCATTCTGCTATGTTAGGTATCACTCTTGATTTCCAATATTTGGCATATATCATACATGTCGCTGAAATCATATATAAGATTACACTAATCTGATAATAAGTCAATTTGGCTTGTATCACATCCACAATGTTTAATAGGAACAGCTCTGGAAGCAGGGGAATATTTATTTTTAAGGTTTCTTGCATTATTTTATGTATATTTTCCTAGTATTTTTGGATCTCTTCACATTGCCACCATACACAATACATGGTTCCAATTTTTCCCTTGCATTTCCAGCACTTGCCGTCAGAGTGTTTTTTCATCTTAGATAATCTTGAGGGAGTTAAGTACCATCTGTGTAGGATTTTTAGATAATTTTCCTTTATTGTATTACATTTATAAAATTTCTGATTGTTTTTCCATGATTGCTCCCACATTGCTATAGGTCTGCCTATATTTTGCATCCATTATATCATGGTTTCTTTGATAGATTCTTCCTTCATCTCGATTTCCATGAGTATTTTATAGTACTTTATGAAGCCTTTTACCCCTCCCATTAGAATTTTATCATACTCTTTCCTTTCTTTTTCTGCTTCTTTTGAAAAAGATGCAGATCGCCACAAATGAGAATGTACTGTCTATTCTATTTGGGGAATTCTGAAGCACTGCTGTCTTCTCTTCCTTTCTCCTCCTACTCTTCTTCTCTCTTTCAGTTAGTCTCAAAAGTGCAACAAGATCCCTTTGCAAGGAAACCAATAGGAAGAGGAACACTGCAAAGCATCATCTTTTCTACCTTCTAGGAGTGGACTGAGTCACTGCTCCTCTTCCATGTGATCAACATGAGGGTTGTGCTCCGAATGTGAGAGAAACCACCTCCCAGCCCTCCTGGCAAGTCAGTTTCCTTCCTCCAGCACCGCTCCTCCCAAGAACTTTTGCATCTGGAACCTGGACCCATCTTCCTCTCGGCTCTGCCATTCCGCAGGTGCCCATCCATACATACACAGCCCAATCCTGCTTCCAGGCACCCCCCAACTCCTGCTCCCCCCCATACTCCCACACCCCTGCGTTCTGGACATGACCCCCCTCCTCTGCCAGTGTTCATTCTTAAAACACATCAGACAGGCAGCCCTCCTCTGGAGAAGCCGCACTCTCCTTTCCCTGGAGAGCAGGTTTGAATCCTGGGTCAGCCAGGGAAACCCACTGGGGGACCTTGAGCAAGTCACACTCTCTCAGCCTCAGAGGGTGGCCAGGGAAAAGCCCCCTGAATCAACTTCTCCTCCTCTTTCTGTCGCTGCGCCACCGCCTCCCTCCTCATCTTCCCCTCGCTGCACCCCCATTGCCAAGTATGAATGGCAACAGGGATAAAATGCTATGGAGAGATTTGATTGTGGTAAACATAGTGAGAACCTCGATTTGGTTTCTTATTATCAAGGATATCTGGATCTCCTTAGTACAAAAACATGAGTGTGAATGAGCCTAGAGTCTCCTTCTTATTTCTTGACTGCAACCTCTGTTATTATCAATGTTTAAGATTTAAGCTATGCTCAGAGGTAACAGGGAAGTCTAAAGGGGATATCATTGTATCTGCTAATTAGTTCTTCCCCATTTCACCAGTGCTTTGACCCCATCTCCCCAATGCTTGGATTCTATTACTCCACTAATTCTGCTATATTTCTGCATTAACAGAATTAACAGAGCAGCCTGCCGTATGTTAAATCATTCATCCATCCAGCTCAGAATTTTTTACCTTGAGTGGATATGGATTTCCAGCTTTTCAGACTGGATTGCTTCACAGCCTTAATATCTGGAGATTGATGTTTGTTAACTGCTGTCAAGTTAACTTTATCTTATGGTGACCCTATGAATGAGAGATCTCCACATCACCCTGTCATCAACAGCCCTGTTCACGTCATACAGACTCACTTGACTGAGTGTATCCATCTAGAATGTGGTCTTCCTCTTTTCCTTCTCTTACCAAGCATTATTGTCTTTTCTAGTGAGTTATGTCTTATGATCTGTACAAAGTCTCAGTTAAGTCATCTTGGACTCTAGAGAGGGTTCCAACTTGATTTGCTCTTGCTGCTGTGTGCCTTCAAGTTGTTTAAGACTTATGGAAATGCTAAGGCCAAATTATGATGTTTTCTTGGCAAGATTTATTTGGGGGGTGGGTGCCTTTGCTATCTTCTGAGGTTGAGAGAGTGTGATTTGTCCATTGTCACCAGGTGGGTTTCTATGGCTGAGCATAGATTCAAACCCTGGTCTCCAGTGTTGTAGTACAACACTGAAACCATTACACAATGCTGGTCCCCTGATTTATTCTAGGATCCATTTATTTGTCTTTTTAGCAGTCCACAGTATCCATACAACACTGTTTCGGTGCCACATTTCAATCAGTTAATTCTCTTCCTATCAGATTTCTACACTGCTCTGCTTTGAACCATACATGGGAACTGGAAATGCAATGGTATGGACAATCCTAAATTTAGTATTCAATTTTATATTTTTCTACTTCAAGTATCTGGATATACCAGAGGTTAAATCTGGGACTTTCTGCAGCAAAGCATGCTCCTAGATTTTACTGAGATTTATTCAGAGTTGACAATGAGATGCAGCAGAATTACCCCCATGACACCAGCCACTGCTTGGAAGAAAACCAGCCAGTAATTTTGTACAGCACGTAATAGTTCCCAGGACAACTGAGAAACTCTATTTTAATACTGTAGCAAGTACAAAAGAAGTAGGCTGCTTTTTTCTGTTTGGCTGAAAAGGGCTTAAGCCAGGGGAGGAGAAAGTGTAGCCTAAAGGCCAAATGCATCCTCCTTAAAGCCTTCCTGCATCCCAACTGTATTTCTCTTTTGGCCAGAAATTGCCCTCCTGTAGCACTGGGAGATAAACAAATAATTTTGCTGTGTTTTGGAGCCTTTAGGTTGTTTTAGGTCCAGGAGAGGCCATTTTATAAATTTGTGAACCAATCCAGAAATAATTTTTCGGCTGACTTTCTGATTTTAAAAAGGCATTTTCTAGGGTGAAAACATTTTGCATAGGAACAAGAAATGGAGGAATTGTGTTTCATGCCCCCAGGAGGTATGGGGAGGTAGTTGGTCCAGTTTTAGATCTTAAAAACAAGGGGGAGCATTGCAGATTGTGCAGTCCTCCAAGATATCATGGAGGGCCAATGTGCCCCCCTACTTCTGGCAGATGCCCACTCCTAGAAATTCTAGAAGTCACATTACAGAGGACAGACCAAAACATGCTTTCTAATCTTAGCTAAGGAAGAAAAGATTCCCAAAGGCAAAGGAAAGGCAGCATTACTCTGATGGCTGTTAAATATTTGACAGGGTATCAGCTCAGCATTTTCAGATCTATAATGGCATGCTGTCTCCTCTGCCATGGAAGCCTATAGTCAAGCACACTCTGAACATATTCAGAGGTATGCTGTTTTGTCTCTAGAATGTCACACATTCTGGAGTTAAGACCTGACCCTGAGATAAACAACAAAAGGTTTCACAATTATTTTGTTAAACCTGAACCAGGTTTAGGTCTGACTGAAGAATTGTTTGGTAGCTTCAAAGATGGTACTCTGAAGTTCCAGAGGACCAGTATACAAACTCCTGTAGTTTAAGTCTTGCCATAAAGAAAGCCTGGATGGAAAATATCTATATATTACATAAACATACACACACATATACATATTGTTCAAAATTTTGGCAATACATAAAATGTTCAATTATACTTCTTCTCATTGCTCAGTTTACATAAAAAATGAAATTTGTATTTTTCTTTCTACTTTCCAAATCTTCCACCTTCTATAAAAAGTGAATAATGTTGACTTGCTTCACCTCAGATATTTGTTCATTATTAGTGTCCTTAAGGGCAAAGCTGGTAGCCCAACCTGGTAAAAATTTGAAATCCCTTGAGATGAATAATCCATTGTAGTTATATAACAAATGCAATCATAGAATCATAGAGTCCAGACCATTGTGCTGCCATGCAGGAATACACAATCAAAGTAATCTTGATAGATGGCCATCCAGCCACTGTTTAAAACCTCCCAAGAAGGAGACTCCACCACACTCCAAGGGAGTATATTCCACTGTCTAACAGTTCTTATTGTCAGGAAGTTCTTCCTAATGTAGAAGTGGAATCTCTTTTCCTCTAGTATGAATCCATTGCTCCAGGTCCTATTCTCTAGAACAGCAGAAAACAAGCTTGTTCCATCCTCAGTATGATGCTTTCTTTTCTGCAGACTAAACACATCCAGCTCCCTAAGTCTCTCCTCATAGGGCATGGTTTCCAGACCCTTCACCATTTTGGTTGCCCTCCTCTGGACACACTCCAGCTTGTCAACATCCTTTTTTAATTGTGGTGCCCAGAACTGCACATAGTATTCCACAGTATGCCCAAAGCAGAATGGAGTGGCACTATTGCTTTCCTTGATCTAGACACTATACTTCTATTGAAGTCTAGAATCACACTGGCTCTTTTAGCTGCTGCATCACACTGTTGACTCATGTTCTACTTGTGGTCTACTAAGATCCCTTTCATATGTACTGATGTCAAGCGAGTGGTCCCCTATCCTATATATGTTCATTTTCTCTGCCTAAATGCAGTACCTTACATGTCTCCCTGTTGAAATTCATTTTGTTGGTTTTAGTCCAGGTTTCTAATCTATTCATGTCCTTTTGATCTTTGATCCTCTCTTCTGGAGTATTAGCTACTCCTAATTTTGTGTCATCTGCTAATTTGTTAAGCATGACCCCTATTCTTTCATCCAAGTCACTAATAACAATGTTGAATAGCACTGGGCTCAGGACAGAACCCTGTGGCACCTCACTGGTCTCCTCTCTCCAAGATGAAGTACAGCAATGCTGAGCACCCTTTGGGTTCGGTTGGTCAACCAATTACAAATCCAAAAACAGAATTACCAGTGGGAAAGAAAGTAATAACATTTGTGGACAGCATTAAATAATTCACAATGGTGAAAATCTAAATGGATGCCAAGTGCTACAGAAAGATCCTTTTGCCCTGGCTCCTTGAGGCCAAAGTCTCTCAACCCAATACAGAGCACATATGGGAAGAAAATGCAGGAGGAATTAAAAGAAATACAGCAAAACAAACACTGAGAGATTTGCATTCCTATTCAGAATAAGAATCACATAGAAAATTTTGCTGCAATGGTTTTCATACAGAAAGGCCCTCTCATGTTATACAAATTATAGACAATCTTCCTAAAGATGAGAAAATTCAATTTTATCTTTCAGTTTCATTGCATGAACCTGTCTATATCTTCTGTCAAAGAAACTAGAGGGGAAAGACATGAATGCAGAGAGTCCCACATCTGAACTTAATAATTTAGTCTTTATCTTAGCTCACAACAAAGTGCTGTGCTCCAAATTAATTTGTCTTAATAATTAAATATCTTTCTGGAGGGTCTTCTTCTCTCTTACCATCAGTTGAACTGTCAGTCACCCTGGCTTTGATCTTAAATGCTCAAAAGGGAAGATACTTTTTAAAAGATATGAGAAGACTATGAAGAGAGATTTTATTCATCTGTCAAACAAGTTTTTAACTGGTCCTTGGGGAGGCAAAGAGCCTGGGAGCTTTTAAGGAAAACAGACTGATTACATCAAATGAAGTAATTTATAACATGCATTGCAAACTAAACTAGTTTTGTTTAAAATCTGTCTTGATTCTAAATTTGTTGTTGTTAGTCGCCTTTGAATTGTTCCTGACATGGCAACCCTATGGATGAGACATCTCCAAGATTCCCTGTCCTCCACTGCTCTGCTTAGATCCTGCAAATTCATACCTGTGAACTCCCTAATAGAGTCTATCCATCTAGTGTGTGGTTTTCCTCTCTTTCGACTTCTCTCCACCTTTCTTAGAATTATTGTCTTTTCTAATCAGTCATGCCTTCTCAAGATGTGGCAAAAGTACAATAGCCTCACTTTAATCGTCTTGTCTTCAAGGGAAAGTCCAGGCTTGATCTGTTCAAGGACCCATCTGTCTTGTTGGCTGTTCTTGGGGCAGAAGGTGGGGTAGTCACCCCCATAGGGGGATGTTACCTGGTGGGGTTGTACACATAAGGGTGGCTGCTGCTGCTTTCATTTTCCTGCACAGCCATGGCCATGTGGGACTCAGAAGTCCAGGGGGCAGGCAGGTGCCTTCCGGTTCCCGTGCGGCAATGGCCATGCAGGACTCAGAAGGCAAGGGAGGGGGCTGAGAAGGCTAAGAGCACCCTCCATTTTGATGCTGTAGTGCCATTCTAAGCTCTGTGGCAGCAGTGTGTGGGGACTGCCCTTTTGGCCCCACTCCCTTGCCCCAGGTGACACCCCAGGCAGGGAGAGCATTGCCTTCCTGATCAATGTTTGATCCAAGATATAGGAATTCTTTTACTGTTTTGATTTTTTTTATTGTCTAGGTTGACTGCATATACATCCTCTGTGGTCATTATTTTTGTTTTCTTTAAGTTCAGCATTAAGCCTGCCTTTAGACTTTCTTCTTTGACCTTCCTTAGTAATTGTTCCAAGTCCATGATGTTCTCTGCTAGTAATATGATGTCATCTGTACATCTTAGATTGTTAATATCCCTTCCCCCTATCTTTACTCCTACTTTTTTCTGAGTCTAAGCTTGCTTTTCTCGTGATATTTTCTACATATAAGTTGAACAAATAGGGTGATAGAATGCAAGCTTGCCTGACCCCTTTGCCAGTTAGGCACTGTTCTGTTTCTCTGTATTCTGTTCTAACAGTAGCCTTTTGTCCTAAGTACAGATTTCTCATCAGTACTATCAGGATTATTTATTAATTGTAAATATACGTATCAAATGTTTTTTGACAACAATGATTGCAATTTGAAAGAGGGAAACACTTCTTAGTTCATTTCTCCACACCATGTATAGATTTATAAACTGACCTTCCCAAGCACTGAATGTCAGAATGTAATTTAGAACACTCTAACTGGACTCTGAAATATGTGAATTAATAACAAAAAGGCCATCCTTGAGCATGTGCGGAAGGTATTTCTGAACATCCACAGTAATATAAATAAAAATTATTATTATTATTATTATTATTATTATTATTATTATTGCCACATCCCAGTTGGCTCAGAGAATATTCAGAAGCAGTGCTTCTCAGGCTATCTGATGTGTTGATCAATTTTCCCCCCCTGATGTGTCAGAGGCCAGTATTATATTTTTGCCTATTGTCTACAACTGTATACGTATTCCTTTCCTGGAAGCTCTCCATGAACTGACAATTGATAGCTCAAAGACTGGCCCTAAGCCAGGGACCACTATTTTAATTCTTTCAAAAGCAAGGATGAAGATTACATACCAAATTCTGCAACCAGTTATCCTAATTTGTCTTGGTATGATCTCCTTTGAGACCTCTTCCTCAGGCCCCTTCCAATGAGGCAGAGGGACCTGATTCTATTGGGAAAAGTTAGGGCTGAGTGCAGCCACTGATGGATCAATCTGCTTGGACCAGTTTCAATCATCTTTTTGATGTCGAATGGCAAGAATCAGGCCAAGGTGTTTCACTAGGAAGTTGTGCAAGGTGTTAACGTGTACCTCCCTGTGTAACTAAGGAGCTTATTGCTCCATTTACTACCGTATATATACTCAACTATAAGTTGACCTCATGTATAAGTTGAGGACAAGTTTTTGGGTCAAAATTTTTTGACTAACATTTCTAGACTTATACATGACTATATACAGTAAATAACCCATTTTACTTCATCTGAATTCAAGCCTAAATTGGGATGCAGCCGGGTCATGCCACAAAGATTTTGCTGCCAAAGCTGCCAGGCGAGTACAGCCCGGCTTCAGCCCGGGACTCAGGCAAGCTCTGGCGGCTATTTTTCCAAGTTGCAAAGCTCCTGGCTTTGAAACAAGATTTCAGGGCCTTGTACCAAAGCTCCATTTTTTAATGAGTTGTCTCCAGGTACAGTTTTGTTTGAGAATTTGAGTTACCCTTACTTTTGATTCCTACTTTGGGTTGGCAAATGGGGACTAGCTGAAGCATGGTCATTTTTCCTGCTTTACAGAGGAAAATCCTCTCTTTGAAGGACTGCAGAGTCCAGTTACATGAAATGAGCTATGAGAACAAGGAGCAGGGCTTTGGTGTTGCAGATGTTAACACTAGATAGCAGATTGAATAGGAAAAAAAGTCACCTAGCCATTTTCTTCTCTTATCTGGAGAGAGATACCACATTCTGTTGAAACTGTGGTAATAATTTCTAAATGAGTGTTTGTGCATATAAATTAGCACATGTAGATTGTAATGGTAATTTGAACCTTACTTTGACCTCTTTTTCTGGGTGATGTACTTCTTTTCAGGGAAAGATGATGTGTTATGTTAACACTGTATTCTGAGGCGGGGGCATGTTAGAAGTACTGTAGTCTTGTACCTCTATGTGTATACCCTGTTCCAGGGTTTTCCAAATACCCAAAGCTGAGTCTGGAAAAAATACGATCACACAGACATACACACATACACATACAGTGTGAGTGAACTCTGTGATAGCTTTTTTTGAAAATATGAGCAGTGTTCCTTCTGACATTAACCTCTTGACTTCAGAGGGAACTGTGTGAACACCCAAAGGAAGCAGAATATGATGCCAAAGCTGAAATTCAATACATTACCCTGTGATGAGACCTGCTCTCTTCACCTCTCTTATTCCTGAATTATAAAACTTAAGACTTCTCAAAGAATATGGGTAGCCTGAAAGACACATCTCAAAGGACCAAGACAGGATATAAAAGAGAGATGTTTACAGTCTCCACCACCCCAAGCAGTGCTTATGGGAATCCATGTAAAAGGTGGATATAATTATTTTATGTAGCCCAACAGTACAGCCTATGCATTTGAATCACACCTAGGAAACATTACTGATCTGGACTATGATTACAAGAATCCACAGCTAATATAGGTACAGGGATTATGAGAAATGAAGTCCCCAAGTTAATGTTTCTTATCCCTGATCTGACCCTTGGAGTAAGTCTGATTCAACTCACTGGAGGTTACCACAAGCTATAAAATAAATCAATGTCTTTCAGGCTAACCATATTTTTTGAGCTATTTTAAGTTTCATCAGACATGATGCTAGCATTGCATCAGGGATTTTCTATTACATATTCAATGGATGGAAAACAATGTCTGTATCTTTCTGTGGATATTTTTTTTTCAATGACTTCAGCCTTGACTATTGCAAATTTTTCCTGCCTTGAATCCTTGTTCATGAGTACATCTTTTTTCTTTCAGCAAGGCCCAGTGATTCCCTCTAAGTGATATGATACCTTCTTAGTTATTATTCTTTCTTTCATTCTGTTGAGTTGTTAGGGTGGAGCTGCTGTGCCCAGAGGAGACAGGTTTCTATGGTTGTGCATACAGATTGTTTTGACCAGCGCTATACTCAGTCAATGCTGTTGTATTGCTGGTTGCACTGGCAACATCACACTGGTTTTAGGTAGTTGTAAAGGGAATGCTTGGTGAAAATGTAGCTTCTGTGCCCACAATGGGGATATATCAACAGGCTTGGAGGAACCAAGGTTTGCAGACATGTAAGCATATGGAGAAACAGAAAAAATTCTTAGCTCATACTGGAGTTAAGCAAAGATCTCTCAGACTAGACAGACAGATGACAAGTGCAGTCACAACTCTGCACAGCTGTAAAACAACGTAGTGGCAGCAATGGCAGCTGGGGCAATAGTAAAAGGTGGAGTCTAAGCACCCCATAAAATTACTTTTTACTGTTCAAACAGAAATCCATTTATCATAAAGGCAAACTGAAGGAAGATCACAATGTGTACTGGGAGGAGTAGGCAGTCTGATCATCATAATATTCAATACGTCCACTCCTTTGAACCCACATTTTTCTGCTCCAGCAGAAACCCACTCACATAAACTATTTCACAAAGTGAAGCTAGGGGTGCATCTACACCAGGGGTAGGCAACCTTTTTGAGCCGGGGGCCAGGTTGCTGTCCCTCAGACAACTGGGGGGCCGAAGCCAAAAAATAAATAATTAAATAATTTTAAAAATTTAAATAAATAAATAAACGGGGACAAATGTAGGACAAAATTTTCAAATGGTGGACACTGTTTTTAAAAAAGTGGAGGACATGCGAAAAAATTTGCTGATTTTTAAAAAAATGTTAATATAAATGCATGTTTCTGAGGCTTCTATAGACAATTGCCCCCCTTGCCCCTGCGCGCAAGAGGCCAAAGGCCCCGGTGGCAATCGGCGGCAGGACCGGGCTGGGGCCGGTCCCAAGGCCACGCCGAGCCGCATCCAGCCCGCGGGCTGCAGGTTGCCTACCCCTGATCTACACTATAGAAATAATGCAGTTTGGGACCATTTTAAGTGCTGTAGCTCCATCCTATGGAATCCTAGTATTTGTAGTTTTACAAGGTCTGTAGTACTCTTCCAGAGAGTGCTGATGCCTCACAAAACTACAAATCCCTGGATTCTATAGGATGGAGCCACAAAGTGGTGTCAAACTGCATTATTTCTACTGTGTGGATGCATTCTAAATTAAAAATAAGGAAGGAAGGAACGAAGGATCTTTACATTTTTTAAAATTTGAATATATATATATAATAGCAAGGGACTGGAATTTGGTTGTTTAGGAACATCTCCACCTGAGAACAACAACCTCCTCTTTATTCTGAATTGTTTACTATTATTTTTCTTTCTCTGTGCCTTCACTTCATTGATGCTGTGCTTTTTGCTTTTGTTTTTTCATAGGGACCTGTCTTTTTCTTAGCTGCCCAGCTTGGATGAAAGTGAGAGGGATTGCATTTTAATGTTTTTCCCCTACCTGTCAGATAGATG
The DNA here is from genome assembly GCF_019175285.1 of Sceloporus undulatus. Taxonomy (NCBI): domain Eukaryota; kingdom Metazoa; phylum Chordata; class Lepidosauria; order Squamata; family Phrynosomatidae; genus Sceloporus; species Sceloporus undulatus. Next base: position 117,508,684 of record NC_056526.1, read on the forward strand.
TTAGCATTTGGGAATTCATGCTCTACATTTTTTTTGACTTGTCATACTAGATCCCTCTCTTTCTTCTCCTTTTGAACATCCAGTTTATGTAGTTGTCCAGAGATTTGAGAGTGAGAAGTGATACATATTTTTTTGCCATAAATTTTCCTGTCAGTAGGCACTGGGCAAGTGAAGCAGAATGTATGTATTTATTTAGTTAGTTCAGTGGTGCCTTACTGCTTTGCAGTTTCAATGGATGGCTTTTCTCATTAATCTATTTCATTTGTTTATTCAGGAGAACATTTGCAAGCATCCCTAAGAGTTTTTAACACCACATGAAAGGATACTTGCTAATATATTTACTAAACAAATTAGAAAATGATGTTTGTATTATATATCCTTCATGAACTGAAGCACTCCATATGTATGACACTTGGCTGTAAGAGCATCATGATACTGCCAAGGTCTAGATTTTTTCAAGATTATCTCTTACTTATGGAGTGTCCACTATTCTCTTCATTTGTTTCTTATTCTTGAATATAATAATAGAATTCTAGGTTGGACAGGGAAAGGCCATTTATTACCTGTGGCTTATAGAAAATATAGTGGGCCCTTAGTATCTGCTGGAATTTGGTTCGAGGACCCCCATGGACACCAAAATCTGTGGATGCTCAAGTCCCATGATAGACAAGGGGAAAGTAAAATAGTGTCCGTTATATAAAATGGTGCCCCTTATATAAAATGGCAAAATCATGGTTTGCTTTTTGGAGTTTATATTTTTTGGAATATTTTCAAGCCATGGATGGCTGAATCCATGAATAAAGAATTCGTGAATACAGAGGGATAACTGTAACAGCACACACATATCAGAGGGACAGAGTGATATAGTGGTTTGAGGTTTGACTGGGACCTGGGAGTTCCAGGTTCAAGTGTGGACCTCACTGGGGGTTGGTCAGACTGAACCCTATCTCAGACTGACTTCTTCCCATGCGTACACGAATGTAACCATAATGGCAATGGTTATTGAGAGTACTAAAGTTCTGGGGCCTGGAAGGGCTTGTGCTGATCTCCCCTTTTGTTCACATTCTCATTTCAGATAACCCCCTCATTATATTATCCTGCTCCAGTAAATTTCACGTACCGCATGGATAACTACTGTATGGGCCTTAATAGACAGGCTAAAATAAAGCTGCTTCGGGTCACTTTGGAGGCATGCTGTTTAAATGACACACACATCTTAAGAGGCCAGAAGCTGCACCAAAGCTGTGCTCCAGTCCTTAGTACTGGTGCATGACTTTGGCATTGCTTTCAGCCTCTTAGGACACATGCATCATTTAAACAGCATGCCTCCAAAGTGACCTGAAGCAGCTTTATTTTGGCCAGTCTGTACTGGTTTTATTTATTTATTAATAGGTCTGCACTTTCATTGTTCTTATGAGCCTTCAAATAAATCAATCATTTATTTACGGTCATAGAGTAAATATAAAATAAAATGCATAAAATACTGTACATAAAAATACACACAAATACAACTAAATACAGCTAAAATTCATAACATGCTAAATACGGATGGTTAACTGTTTCTGTCTCTTTCTCTAAAACTGAAAGCCAAGAAAGGTAAAATGTTAAAATTTCATAGCTAAGACTAATGTTTCTGTGTTAAAAGTTCCCCCTTAAAATTTGTGTATGAGTAGTAATAGCAGAGGCGCAGAACCTAGCAACCTTCTCCGAAATTTGAGCATCCCAGTCCCCAAGTAGAAGGGAGAGATAAAATCTCCCTGGAAATTTGTGTAAAATTTGAATGATTAGACTAAAACGAATGCCTTGGTAAATGGACAGTAAAATAAAACATGATCAGTTGACTCTATTTCTAGATTTAAACATCGGCAAGTATGCTTGTTAAATGGATTTTGTAAATATTTATCTTCCAACACAGTTGGTAGCACATTAAAACATGCCATAGTAAAAGCATGTCTAAATTTGGGGATTATTAAATTGGTAAGATATATGGGACGGTCAAATGATACCTCTATGTTACCCAGCATATAAATGTTTCTATCTTCAAATCAACTCTGTATTATGACAACCCTCTCGTGGACTTTATAACACGGGGAAAATCGGAGGTTTAAACAGCAAAAATCATGTGAAAACCATGCAATTGTGATTATCATTTTCACATACATTGATTAAAGAGCCGTTATTCCGGGAATAAACAGGCAATAAACAGCAACAAATCATTCATGGGATTTTCCTGTGAATGATTTGTTGCTGTTTATTGCCTGTTTATTCCCAGGACAATGGCACTTTGATTGCAACGTTGTGTGAAATTGTTAATAGCGATTGTGCCATTTTCACATGATTTTAGCTGTTTAAATCCCCAATGTTCCCCATGTGATAAAGTCCAAAGGGTTTTCTTGGCCAGATTTATTCTGAGGCGGTTTGCCATTGCTTTCCTCTTAGGATAAGAGTATGTGACATGATCACACAATGAGCATATCCCTAATCCACTTAATGGGCTTGTTGATCCTTTAGTCTTCCTGAAAATTTCCACTTTTTCCTATTGATCACACATAGATGAATGATATGTAAAATCGGAAGTAGTCTTGTCTCTTTCTTTCTCCCAGAATTATTATGACTGGGCTATAGTTCACATAATAAAATCTCCTTCATAGGTCCAAAACATACTGGAGAAATAATCCAGTTCGAGACCGCTTTAACTGCCTTGGCTCAGTGCTAGGGAATCCTGGAAATTGTAGTTGATTGTGGCACCAGAGCTTTTTGACAGAGGACTAAATGTCAAACAAAACTACAGTTCTCACTATGCTCTTAAAGAGCTACCATTCCAGTGTGACTCCTCTAGCAGCCTCCTGTTGCATGCTGGGATTGGCAGTTTTAAGGAGCTGAACTTCTCTGCCTGAGAATTCTAAATACCCTCCTTAAAACTGCCAATCCCAGCATGCAACAGGAGACAGCTAGAGGAGTCACACTGGAATAGTACCTCTTTAAGAGCTCGTCTGATAAACACCTATGTCGAGAGATCTTGTAGCGCCTTTGAGACTAACTGAAAGAAAGTCGTTAGCAGCATGAGCTTTCGTAGACTTAAGTCTACTTCCTCAGGTGCATTTAGTGGAGTGGAAACCAGGGACAGACAGTTTCCACTCCACTAAATACCCCTGAGGAAGTAGACTGAAGTCTAGGAAAGTTCATGCTGCCAACTTCGTTCCTTCGGTTAGTCTCAAAGGTGCTACAAGATCTCTTTACATACTGCTTCTACAGACTAACACGGCTATGTCTTTGAAGTCTACCACAAAACTAGTTCTCAGAATTCCCTAGCACTGAGCCAGGGCAGTTAAAGCGGTCTTAAACTGGATTATTTCTCCAGTGTGCTTTGGACCTAAGGCCCTTAGTAGACGATGTTAATATTGAACATTTTGTGGTTCACTTCGTGTCTTTTTAAAACATCCAGTAAAATTTCCACAACAAAAAAACACCCATCCATTATTGTCTCTGACAGAGAGGCAGGGTTAAAAATAAAGCTTTTATTATTATTTTATGTAATTAGAAAATTTTTAGATATGTACATAAGGATTATTTTTGTTGTTGTTGTCTTTGTATACTGTGTCACTGTGTTATTATTGCATGGCGTTATTTTGTTTTACTTGTCTATATTATGTGTGATTTTTTAATTTTTATTTATATTTTATTTATTATTACTAGGGAGAAATACAGCTTTGGAAGCCGACCTCTTTCTTTTTGTGTAACACTTATAAAAAAAGCCCCTCCAATGGTGACCGAGGAAGCTTTACATCTCCCTCGGTCTCCAATGGAGAGAAGCGCAAACACTGACAGAGAAGAATGAGGGGAAAAAAAGGTTCCCTCTCAGAACCTGAGACAACTGCGGACTGTACCAAAGCACCAAACCAAACAGGGGGGGACACAATTGATTTCATAGGCGTTGTGTGGAAATAAAAAGTAGAAGAAAAGGGTGGGAAAGTTTTAAAAATAATTAACAATTAAATTGGAAAAAGTGTGTTCCCTCTGAGGCCTAAAGGAGGGAGAATAAGAAGTGTGAGATATACATGAACCATGTCGCCCCCCCTCCTTGAGGGGCGGAATGGTTTGGCTGAAATTCGAAAGCAACGGCTGTCGCGCGGCCCTCTTCCCTCGCTGGTGGCGGTGGGCGGGGCGTATGGGCGGGGCGAGTCGACGCCCGTGCCCCGCCCCTCCCCTCTTTCCTCTTGAGACAGGAGCAAAGAGGCTCAGATTGGGAACAGAAACAGGAGGAGTGGGTCTTTCTCTCACTGCTGGGACCCTCGCGCATGCGCACTCTGGTGAGGAGCCTCATCCTTCGCCCAGCTGGGTTTCTCTCTCTCTCTATGTGATGACAGAAGATTGATCAAACTGGGACGGTTATGATGCAGTGATAAGAGTTTCTGCAGTGGGCAAGCAGGCTTAATGATGACATTAACTTTTGCTGTGGAAGGTTTCTTTTAGAGAATGGGATGATTAGATAGGCATCTCTCTATCAAAGCCAAAAAAAGGAGCTGGCAGTAGTGTGATGCAGCAGCTAATAAGGCCAATGCGATTCTAGGCTGCATTAATAGAAGTATATAGTGTCCAGTTCTGGGCTCAACAGTTCAAAAAGGATGTTGATAAGGTGGACTGTGGTCCAGAGGAGGGTGACAAAAATGGTGAAGGGTCTAGAAACCATGCCTTATGAGGAGAGACTTAGGGAGCTGGGGATGTTTAGCCTGGAGAAGAGAAGGTTAAGAGGTGATATGAGAGTCCTGTTTAAATACTTGAAGGGATGTAATATTGAGGAGGGAGCAACCTTGTTTTCTGCTGCTCCAGAGACTAGAACACGGAGCAATGAATTTAAGCTCCAGGGAAAGAGATTCCACCCTAACATTAGGAGGAACATCCTGAGAGTAAGGGCTGTTCGACAGTGGAATACACTCCCTGGAAGAGTGGTGGAGTCTCCTTCCTTGGAGGTCTTTAAATAGAGGCTGGATGGCCATCTGTCATTGGGGATGCTTTGATGGAGAGTTCCTGCATGGCAGAATGGGGTTGGGCTGGATGGCCCTTGGGGTCTCTTCCAACTCTACGATTCTAGGGCCACAATTAAAGTAGGTTAAACTTCTTTGGGCCGCAGGTGGGTTTTAATTAATTAATTAATGAGAATTTATTCCTGTTATTAATGTTAATTCTATCCATCTCCTCCACTGCCTGTCCTCCTCTTCCACCTGGACATCTCTCTTCAGGAAAAATCTGGGCAGCAGAGAAACCTTGCAGCAGAGCAAGTATTTGCCTCTCCCCCCCCCCCTCCTCCTCCTCCTCTTCCACTTTGGGAGAAAGCCAGGAAGCAGAGGAGCCTTGAGGGATTAAATGGTTTCTTAACTTCCAGGGTAAGGGAAGAATTTGGGGTACAGCATGGATGGTGATTTCCTTTGTTATTGGAGAACTTTCTGAGTCTGATGTAATGACACTTCTCCTGCAGAGAAAAAGGGGAGAAATTCACTTGGGAGCAGTTCTGCTGGAAGGCTGAAGCCCTGCGGGGTTTCTGAGAACTGTCCTTTTAGGTCCAAGCTCTGTTTAGCTCCTGTGGTCTTGTGAAGGCTGGATGTGGATTTCGTCATTGGAAAACTGTAACCTTAGCAGACTATTCCACGGTCGCTTAGGAAGTAATTGTGAAGATTTCAGACTGGAAGAAAGTATTCCAAGGGCTGTTTTGCACACAATGACATTTCTGTACTGAGGCTGAGAGTGTGTCACTTGCTCAAAGTCACCCAAGGAAATACACTAGGTGGATAACTTAGGGCAAGTCGCACTCTCTCAGCCTCAGAGGAAGGCAAAAGGAAACCTCCTCTGAACAAATCTTGCCTAGAAAACCCTGTGATAGGTTGGCCTTAGGGTTGCCATAAGGCAGAAACAACTTGAAGGCACACAGCAACAACAGAGTGATGTATTTGTCATTACATGTACATGTGTTGTACATATGTTACCAGTTGAATACAGGAGAGGCTACAATGATTTTAATTGGCCCTTAATTCTTGACAATTAAGGGGGTCATTAGCCGAAGAGTGTTTGCTAGTTAAGGACATATACAACTTTGATATTCCAAGGAAATGAATTTGTGTGAAGCAGTCCTTAATGGTCTAAGCTGGGAAATCGGTCCACAATTATCTGATTATCAGGGAGACTTCTACTGGCTTTAAAATCATTTTAAAACAGCATTGTAGCATCTCTTGTATTCAGCTGATAATACAGTGGGACCTTGGTATCCGCAGACTTGCCATCTCCATATTTGAAAATCTGTGGGTGGCAAGCCCACAGTACCCTCAATGGCAGCATGTGTGCATGCTGCCATTGGAGACAACGGAGGTTTACCTGAAGTCTTTTTAAAGACATAACCATGCAAGTTTCTTGCAGCATGCAAAGGAGGAAGGGAGGGGAGAAAAATAAGGAAAAGGCAGCATCTTTAAAACCAACTTGTTTTTATTTTAGCATGAACTTTCATGAATATAAACTCACTTGAAATGCAAATCAGACACAAGATCAGAATCATGATTCAGATGCAAGATGTAAGTCATGTCTCTTGCCCTAAAGTTTCAAAAGGGCTTCTGGATGAGGTGATACTAATCCTTTAGATCTTTATGATGTTCAGTTACTGTTGATGTGTGAAAACAATAAATCTGCTTTCAATAAATCAGCAAGGCAAAATTATAACCAGCAAATGTCTACTACAAGATAGACTGAAAACAAAATGACAGAACACCCCTACTTGTCACCTACAGTCTCCAAGTGAGACTACACAAAACACATTATCATCAAGTTACACTTCTGGAAAATAACGTAGTCCCCCTCACAAGCTCTGGAAGGCCTTTAAACAGCCTCCAAATCATAATAACTACTGGTACTCACAACAGGATACATAACATAGATGGTACTACAGGAACAAGACCATGCCACAAACCCAGATGCCAACTTTGTCCCCACATCTACTGTGGGAACAATATTACAGGGGCCAATAGCATCACATATAATAACCAAGGTGCATTTAATTTCCTCGAATGTGATATATGGCATTCACTGTCACCAGTGCTTGTCTACACTCCAGTTGACAAACAGGACAGTCTTAACACAAGAGGATAAATGGGCACAACTCTGACATTAGAAATGGTAGTACCCAAAAACCAGTTGCAGAGCATTTCAACCTTGGACATTCATTAAGGGATTTGCAGGTCACAGTCTAGAAAGAGTCTAGAAGACTAGAAAGAGAAGCAGCTGAATTGAATTAGATCCACACATTCCGCTCCATTAGCAAAGGTATGAATAAAGATAGTGGCTTCATGGTACACTAAACACAATACAATAGTCTTTGCTACTTCACATATAACAAAAGGAATCTTCTCAGAATTTTGAACCCAGGGGAACTCACTTTTGTTTAGCAGATTTGTTGCTTTTGCACACCAATACATACTGTATCACCTCGCCCAGCCCTTTGAAACTTTAGGGCAAGGGACATGATTTGCATCTTGCAACAGAATCATGGGTTTATAGCCATGGAAGTGCATGCTAAAATAAAACAAGTAAAAATCTTTCTGGATTCCATAACATTTTATCACACTCTCTCAACTGCATAAATATGCTTTATACCTGAGGCATTACTATCACTCTGTATGGCATTTGAGAAAGTGGGTTTATATCTACAAAAGCTCATGCTGAAATAAAAATGAGTTGGTCTTAAACATGCTGCACCTTATTTTTTCTCCCCACCCTCCTTTTTAAGGCAGGTGAGTTTCCTGAGAAAACTAATCTTTTCTATTACATATTTCTTCTACGCTTAAATGATGAATCACTGCCTCACGTGTTAGCAACATCACTCTGCTACAGCAAGAACAAATACCATGCAGTCTTTTGGCTTTAATCCTGTGGTAATTAATCTGTCTGAACAGCAAGTACAGATCCTGGGCTGGCGGTAAAGATGGTGTTGCATTACTGTTTGTAGGTGCTCCATAACTGCTGTGAAGTTTAGGTACAATGTGGAATGAAATAATAACTATACAACGTAGTACAAAAGCATAAATCTTATGTTGAGTCATTTCATCACTACTACTTTCTGTGCTGCATAATTACTTTGTTGCTCACAGCTTGTGTTGTTCAGGTTTCTTGGATGGGTTCATATTACAAGTTATGGCATTTCAAGCACTTCTTGTACTTAAACTGGTACAAAATACAGATAGGTCCTGGTAGTGTGGTTTCTAGGATCGGGTGGCTGAAGAGTTTCCTATTGTTCATGACTAAACTGATGATTTCCCGTACTGGTTGTTTGCTGTTGTGGGTTTCATAACTCCCTATATTGGCTCCTGTATTTAGTTACAGAAGCTGATTACTGTAAATTGGATCACTGATTTTATTTTACTCTTGCCCATGGACCATGGAATGGGAGAGGGGACAGGAGGCATCTGAGATCTCCCTAAGACTAGACTAGGGTGGGGTGGGGAACCTCCCCAAAAATGACCTGGAAAAATTGGACTCCCAAGGATCCCATGTTGAGTCTCTTCAGGCATTATCAATCAAAAGTGTACCAGAATGTTCAAGCATTAAGAAATTTTAAGACATCTATAGTTATTTAGCCTTCCTAGGAATAATAAAGGCTTCCTGCAATGTAGTCTGTGCCCATTTACATGGAGTAAGCTATACTGAATGCATGGAGGGCCTTTCAAAATGCACATTGTACAGTGGGCTCTTGTTATTCGTGGACTTGTCATCCATGAGTTTGAGCTTCTGTGGTGATTCACTTTTTGCCAGTCAGCTGAAGATTTAATAGAAAGTGTGTAGAAAGGGTATAGTTTTTCTACTTCAATACATGCCTGATTGTAAAATGCATATGTGGTAAAGATAGCAACTGATCGCGACTATATGTGCATGTCACATTTGGCTTTGTATCCTAATTCCAGAAAATTTAAAGCCATGTTCAAAGTCAGGCTCCCCTCAATTTCCCACCTCAAAAAGTGCCACAGCAAAAAAATTGGGGAAGATTGAAAATATATGCAATACTCATTTATATATACAATAAGTATTTTAATATCAAACTTGATGTTGTTTTATTACTTTAGCAACCTGCAATGTTTCATCCATAATTTAGCTAGCACATAAAATTGTACTATTTGACTTAATCATCATCATTATTATTTTTAAAAAATAAAGGCCATATTTTTTGCAAGCAAAAATTGAACATATACTGCAGCAAGAGCTGCAGACTGTTTTCCCACATGCTACCTAAACACCTGGATCTTATCTTTTTGGCCATCTGAGAAGTATGAAAAAATGAAAACCAAAATATCAGAATAAACAAAACAAAGTGCATTTTTTCCCCAGTTGAGAACGCAAGGTAGCTTACAAAAATTAAAAAGATAGAAGTAGCAAAATGCACATTGTATAAAAGTTAAAAAATACAATTGAATTAAAAGCATTACCATTAAAGAAAAAACAACAAATATAAACAATGCAGCACAGTAAGAAAGGCCCTTTACATTACTGTGCAACCAGCTGTCAAAGATCTGCTGAAATAAAAGGTTTTTTTTATTTGCCTGTGGAAGGATAGCCAAGAGCGCATCAGACTGGCCTCTAGGAAAGGTGTTCCAGAGCCAGTGAGCACCCACCAAGAAGACCCTCTTCTTTCTTTCCACCAGATGTACCTCTTGAGTGTGGTGGGGCAGAGAGGAGGGCCTCCCCACAAGATCTCAAAAAGTTCTAGCATATTCACATGGAAGAATATGGCCCTTCAGATAACCTGGATCTGAGCCCTATAGGGCTATGTAAGTCATAATTTGCACTTTGGATTGTGGCTTGGAAGAGACCAGCAGCCAGTGGAGTTGTTCTCAAAAGGTTGTTGTGTGTTCTCTGTAGCCAGCCCCAGTAAGCAGTCTAAAAGAGTGTACATATACTGTTTAGGCAAGCTGAAGTTTCCAAATGCTTTTCAAAGGCATGCCCACAGAGAGTGTTATAGTAATCCAAACAGGATGTAACTAAGGCGTGCGTTTCAAGCTAACATTTAACTCAATACTGAAAACACTGAGTATTTAAGTGGTATATTATCATGAACAATTGGAGGTCTTGCATGGGGTCAGCCTTGCTGCTCCTCCTTGCACAACTGCAAAGAAGGTAGCACTGCCAGCATAACAAAGGATCACAGTCAACCACAGCTGTAAATTTGAAGCTTACCTAATGTAAATGGCCATCTCAGAACTTCCTCTAATGTTTTTTTTAGTTCTTTTTAAAACCAGGTTACAATCTGTTATGAGTGTAGTTGCATCTCTGATGTGAAACAAATAATTCCAATTGTTAATAAGAAGCACATTTTATTGGCTCTTACTATCATGTTAATCTTCTGGACAATGATGTAATATTACATATTTTGAGAGAAATGCAAAGTGAGTTGGACAGAACGCTTCCTAGTTTATCTCTTGTAATTATGCCTCATATTTCCACAGGGGTCTTGAGATTCTGACCTTGCCACACCATTATATTCTGAGCCATCAATACAGCAACAATGCCACTTCTAAGAAGCAGCTTCGTGTCTTCAAATGATAGTAGTGCAAGTGATATTTCAACTGTCCCTGGAATGACTTTTTCAAATGAAACAGTCCGTTCAGCAAAGAGTTCAACAAGCCTGGCTGAGAAGAATGGCTATCGGGACTCTATTTACCTAAATGCTGCCAACATTTTTCAAGGCATTCATAATGAAAAGCCCCAAGATAAAATATTGGTAAAGTATGGGAATGGGCCATTGCCATCTCTTCCAGATTTCAAAGATGAACATTTCCAACGTTTGTCCTATGAACTGGCTTTCAGTGCTCTCAAATGTAAGTACTGTATAAAATCTGTCCTCTCCTTCTGGGAAAAGAAGAATGTAAAATATATAGCAAATTTACTGCTTTATTTGGAATTGTATACTTTGCAAATGGGTAAACTGGTATCAGCAGTAACTAATGAAATCTGTGCTACCCCACACATTGACACCCCATGTTGGGAAGTAAATATTTCCTACATTTCTGAAACATAGCTGTTTCACACTCAGTTTTAATTGTTCAGAATATCAGAGAGTGGGATATATCTCCTTATTTGGAAGTTCAGGTAAGAACCAGGATGTCCCTATGGGTAGAACTTTTAAAGTGAAGCTATATTTGGTATGAATGCTGTTATCTTTTCAGGGTATAGCCCTACAATCCTAACTGTTATCATTAAGCCAGTGATTCTCTCTTTAGGGATAGAAACTACTGTATACACTCGACTCTAAATTGATTTCATATGTAAATTGAGGGCAGATTTTGGGGTCAAAATTATAGATATTTATATGACCCATGGATAAATCGAGGGTAAAACTTAGGAGCAGGTAATGAAGGATGTAAAGGACGAAGCAAAGGGAAACAGTGCCAAAAAACTTACAAAATTCCAGCAGGCATAACTATTTATGCTCATCCTAAAGGCTGGATGGATGAGAGAGTAAAGGGGGTTAGTGCTTCCAGGTCAGGCTAAACTCTTGCCTTTCACCACATATTTATATATAATATGAGTTAAAATACAGTACTTACATTGACCTGTGGATAGGTTGACACAGGTTTTTTTAGTCAATTTTTAACCTAAATTTTTAGACTTCTACATGAGTATATACAGTAAAATACATCCCTTGAACTTTCTTGGGATGAAAGTTATGTAAAAACACTTTCCAGGCAGTCATATTTGCAAATTCACATTCTTTCTTACCATGGAAATCATGTGTTGGTTCATGAGCAGCACATATATTTTTGATTCAGGGGGAAAATAATCTCCCAGACTTAGTTCATAGATGCAAGAGTAGGCTTTCCTAGGTTTTTGATATGGAATGCAGGGGTGAACAAATGGCAACCCAGTGTGTTTTGTGAACACTCACAATGGCTTTTTGCTACATTTTGTGCTCACAGAGCTCCTGTACTTTTAACAGCTGTAGGAGATGGAGATATTCCACAGGCATCTGCAACCACAGATATTCAACAGGCATCTAAAATCACCCAAATGCCCCTGTCTTCACCCTCATGCACATACCTTTTCTGCAAAATGAAAACAATAATGTTGATCTAATGGATGGGTAAACCTGCCTTACAGTTACTGAGTTGGGTAGAGCTCGAGAACCCTTTTAAAGCATCTGGTTTCTTGAGGCTAAGTTGTTTCTGAATGTATGCAAAACATTCCCCACATTCTGACTGATGTTATTTTCTTTTCTAAAATGTAAGTGTCTGTTTCTATAATATCTAGTGAGAAGCAATTAACATTGAGGCCAGTGAATTCAGTGATGCATACTCTCAAGCAAGGATGCTTATACCTGCAAGATGGCTAGAGGACCTTTACTCTTTACCTCACTGTCCCTTCTTCCCACATATACCTGCTATAGCTTCTTCCTTCCTGGTCCCAATGCAGGCAAAATGCAGTTAACCAGAAAGCCTCTTGTAACACATGCTTGGGCAGTTCTGCTAGTTGAGGGCCATTACTTCAGACCTTCAATACCTATGCCATTTATCAAGCTGTCCATATGTATGTATCTGTGTACATTTAGTACAAATATCAATTAATCATCCTACAATTCTTGAGGCCCCAAATGTTTCAGTCACACTTGTGACTTCATTTATCAGCTAAACATCTGTAACAACTGTTTCTTGAAAAGTAACTGGACAGAATAATGATTGCATATTTTGGCTTACATCTCAGCTTCTGAAAACAAACAAGGTGTGCCTGGACTATATCTTAGTTTTTTACTATTTAAATTACAGTATTATGATCCTATCATAAGGAAACCTGAGATGTGTGGTTTAGAATGTACTTAGAATACTGTGCTTGACAGCTGTAGTCCACTTGCAGCTACAGTCCTGAAGATACCCTGGGTGCCTGTCTCTGTTACAAAATTAAACTGATTTAATCCTCAAACTCTCTCTTCTCTGGGTAATTGATATCTGCTAAGTATTCCACAAAGCTACACATACAAAAAGCACAGCATCCACTATCTATTTTTTTAATCAAGCAAAGTAACAGAAACCTATCAACAACATAACAAGGGCAAGTTCAAAATAGTGGCATCAGATAAAAACTTACTATCAAAGAAGACTTTATAGACTGTATGAAAACACCTGAATGGCATTTGTGAATGGCAAATGTAATTTTAAAAGTTACCTAAAAGAAGAAAACAGTATCCTCCATGCTTTTCTTTAGGGAGATAAGACATAAATCTGGCTATGACTATACAGTAGCTAGTACCACTGGGTAATAACAACCCATATATTTCCTGAGCACAGTGGCAAACACAACCCTAGTCCCATTCTGAAAACATTTCTGGCATGGTGACAGTAATCTATTAGTCCTAACCTGTTTGTCAGACTTGTAGAAGACATTCATGCAACCTCATTCTGAAAGATATAGAAAATAGGAGCAGTGATGGGCACTTCAAAAATTTGGGCTACAGGTACCAAGGCTACAAATCTGAACAAAATTTGAATGTATTAGTGCTTGTGTGCACATGCAAAATCAGAAATAATTATTACTTATTCCATAGAAAAGAAAAATCAACCAATTTCTGATGCAAACAGCATTCAATAAAATATGTTGTTTAATTTGCTGCCCATTCCCACACCACCTAAATTTATAGTTCCCTTGGTAACAATTAACGTGTGATGGACAGATGTGCCCAAAATGCACAAGATGACTGAGAGACGAGGTGTTTTTTTAAAAAATGATTCTTTCTCACACATGTTCCTAAAGTAGGCAACTTTTGCATCAAATGTAAGCCAAGGCCAAATCACGGTGTCATCCTTAATTAGCTTTCCAATTATCACCTATTTCAAAATTTAATTAGCTCACTTTCAGTTAATTAGCTATATACCTCATTCTTCATTACCTCTATGTATCAAATGCAAAATTAAATATAGTTGTACATAATTGTGTTCTGGGCTGGAAGGTGGAATGCCTGAGGTGTGAGCTAAAGCAGTGATACTCACAGCAGTGATCCATGGGCTGATGGCAGCCCATGAGCCATTGGCTACCCATTTACAGCAAGATTCCAGGAGAAGAAACAGTTTTAGCCAATGGGCACAAATTTGGTATTGGTGCCTGATGCATTATGAAAATTATCGCACACGACTATCCCTGATGGGATAGAAGTGCGTTTAACTGTCAGTGATGGATCTTAGCTCATTTCCTTCATGGCTGAGCCGTAGGCAGGCAGTATGCAACTTGCACATGGGATTTTCCATTCTTCAAAAGCTATGGGAGAAGCTTGAAAAGCTGCAGGTTGTACATGGGCTGCCTATGGCCTGGCCACAGGGAATGCGGAAAGATCTGTCATTGACTGGTTAAACACGTTGGGAATAGTTGTGTGTGATAATCTTCTTTGTTTATTTAAAAACTGCGAGTCTCTCCATAAAAAAGCTTAAGAAACATTGCTTTAGAGGAGGAAGAGGAAAAGGGCAAATAATAAGATTAGGAAGAAAAGTAGAGGAGACTGGATGAAAGGAAGGGGCAGGCAAGTCTGAGGATGGAGGAAGAATGGACCTAGGGCATGGTGATGCACACAAGCTAGCAGAAACCTGGAAAGAGTAAGAGAAAGAGGTGGTGAAAACAAGGGCATGGGTGGCTTTTTCTTTCTTTCTCTGTTCTGTATTTCTTCAGGTTGTCTATATTTTTGACAACTTGTTGCCTTTCCCCAAGTATGAAGAGCAGGCTTGGAAGCCTCATTAAGAACCACATCACTATGGGCCACAACACAGAATAGGGATTCATGTAGCAATCAAGAAGAGCCATGGCTCCTCATCACCTCCATGCCATGAGAAAATGATCTATAGCAGTGCTTTTCATTGGTCAGTGCCATGACTGGTGGTCCATAGCATGTTTCCAGGAAGCAGTTGTATTCCTTGGGCACCAGTATAGTTCCAAGTCCTAACACATTGGAAATAAAAAAAACTTGCTGGTCCCATACACCAGATAGTTGAAGAAGCATCTAGAACCCATTTAGTATGCATGGAGACCTCCTGCCCTTATGGTATCCTCTTATAGGTACATTTTCCTTCCTCACTCAATGCTTTCAACTCTCCATGCTCTTCTCTCCCGGGTCTCATTTCCCTCAAAGAAAAATTACCCGTACGTCCTGCAATTATGCCTAAGAAGCAAAACATCAGTTGGCATCAATACCAGCTTAATTGCCAGCTGTCTTGTAACAGATTATTTGGGATGTCCGTGGGCTCAGGTTTAGAACACACATCTCAAGTTTATAAGTGGGGAAATATCAGGACCATACTGTACAACTAAAATAAAAATCTGTGGACCATATATGTCAAGTATATTAAGGAAGTTGGTGCATCTTCTACAGAGTTTATTTACAACCAACCTACCCTAATAGAAAGTGATTTGAATGACATTTTGTTGTAAAGCATGTTTTCCTTTCAATATATCTCTGGCAAAGGTGACATTTTTCTTGTCAGCAGAGCTACATAGGCTTGTTGATGTATGTTTTCCAAAAGTCAATTTCTTTTATATTCCAGAAGGTCAAACATTGCTGAAAGGCTGTTCAGGCACTGGGATTTTAAATAGGAATGGAGGGTTGGGTGAAAGACAGGGGAGTTACCTAGGCAGCTTGCTGTATTGAGATAAGTATGTCTGAACTGGTATGCCTAAAGTGAAAAGAAGCTGTCAAGAGGCCATGGGAACTACTAAAAATATGGCAACAACAGCTTGTCTCCCTCAGACAGGAAAGAAGAGCTACTTCTGTCTTGTAATGATAAGCCGTGTCCATGGGTTAATTGGACATAAAATGGTGCTTGAAGAACAGAGAAGAATCAATACATATTCCATGAATCTTAAAAATAAATTTGTACAATTACTGTGCCTTCTGATTTATGGTACTATAAATATCAATATTATTATAGTACGACACACTTGAAAGCACAGTAATTGCATAAATTTAATTTTTAGATTCATGGGAGATGTATTGATTGTTCTCATTGATATCCAGCAATGGCTCTACTTTTCACGGTGGTAGGATTCCATGCTGTTGTGAGGCAAGAGGCTATGCGGATGGCAGCAGTGCTACTGGCAGGATGTCCTGTTTCATACTTTTGCTGTGGATCCAGGCTAAATGTGGCAAACAGCTACTGGACAGCAGCAACAGCAGTGGGGGATAACACTAGTGGAGGATCTCTTTGAGACAACAGCAGTGGCACCATAGCCAACACTTGTTAGTACTGCACAGAAGGAGGCACAGTAAGCCCCCTTTGAATGTCTTTTACCATGAAAATCCTATGATGAGACAATCTAGAATGAAACAAGATCGGATGGCACTCAACAAGCTATTGGGATACAGCAGAGGACAACTATGAGTAACACTAGGACTAATGATGCAACTGCTGAAAGGATGTTCAGCTGTTACTCAGTGGTGAAAGGAAAGTGTGAAGTTGCACAACACATAGGAACATGGCATGTGAGAAGCATGAATTAGGCAAGCTAGACCTAGTTAAAAAAAATGGTGAGTTAACTAAAGTGGATAGGAACTGAACATTTTGAGTCTGATAATTACAGTGTTTTACTCAGAAAATGAACATCTAAGAAGAAATGAGGTGGCATTAATAGTGAGAAGAGATGTGGTAAGCTGTAGTCAAAGCATATAATGCAAAAGTCTAACTGAATCATATCAGGAAGACCTCAGGAAAACCTCCATCAAGTATAATCTTTAATTTGTGCTCTAACTACAGAGGCAGAAGAAGAAGAAATTGAAAGATTCTATGCTGGAGTCTCCAAGGAAATTAATCGTACAACTAAACAGGATTTCTTGTTAATGATAGGTGATTGGAATGCAAAAGTAGGAAACAGAGCAGAATGAAAGATTGTAGGAAAATCTGACTTAGGGTCAAGAAATGAAGCAGGAGAGCAACTGACTGAATTTTGTGAAGCCAACAGTTTGTTCATCACAATCACATTCTTCAAGCAGTTCAAGAGGCAACTGTATTCATGGCCATTATGTGATGACCAATATAGAACCGAGTAGATTACTTAATTGGAAGCAGAGGATGGAGAAGCTCCATTCTTCCTGCAAAACAAAGATCAGGAGCAGATTGTGGCACATACCACTAAACCAACTATTGTGCCAAAATACAAGGTGAAGAACATCCAAGTACAATTTAATGTAAAAAATTGATTTGCACTGCTAAGCCTAATAGGAGCCAGAGGAACTCTGGACTGAATCCAGGAACACTGTCAGGGAGGAATGCAACTATTGCATACAGAATGAACCATGGGGGCATTGTAATGCTTATTGTACATACATGCATAGACTCCATTGACACAAATGATTAGAAATATATACAAAAACCACCCAAATGTACGGCAAGGGATGGTAGTAAGAAAAATGTTTTGATCCACAGGTCTTTATCAAATCTTGAACATACAGCATGTGTTCTCTAGTGAATGAGATCTTCTAGATTTCCTCTTCTAGATCCTATTTACCAAAAACATGATGCTCTATATTCAGACCTTTTCACGACTTACTACCAAGGAACCATATCTGTCTGACAGCCACTAATGTTTCTCTGTACTCCCACAGTTATATACACTGAAAAACTCAGCGGTTTGCAAATTCTGATTCTTCATACGTTTTGGACTTCAGCTTTCTGAAGTCTCAGGCAGTGTGGCCAATGTGCAGGAATTCTGGGAGACGATGTCCCAATCATCTGGAGAACCAGAATTTAAGAACTACTGCCCCACACTAAGCTACAAGCAAATGTCATCTGCCATGAGCAAGTGGAGACATTCAGAAGCTTCTGCTTTCCCACAGCCGTTTTCTGTGTCTTGAAATGACAAACTGCTTAATATCTACATTCTATAGCAAGCTTTTAAAAAAGCAGCTTCAACCTGTGGTTTCCATCGCTGGCTTATTTTAATTACATTTGGAAGAGATGTGACAAACTAGAAATGAAAGCTCTCAGACTCCTCAGCAGCTGGCCAGGGCATGTACAGAGGGGGAGCTCACTACAGCTTATTACTATTTGGGTTCAGGATGCGAGGTGATCCCCAGCACCTCCATGACCAATTTTTTGCAAGAAGGAAATGGTTTATTGTCCAAAATATCCTTTGGAAGATTGTACATCCAGACAGCATGATTCCCACTAAAAGAAAGCATGTGGTCCCATATGTTCTTTTGCAAAAAATGTATTCCCTCTTTCCAAAAGCAGTGGTTTTTATTGAAGTGGTTTTATTGCCTGGTTGCTTCTGATTGCATATGGAGACTCCTCCAAATGACCTCCAAATCCCTGCAGCTTTTCTTAGCCCTTTGCTAACCCACAGTTTAGCATGATAGGCCATGCCTGTGGAATATGTTATGATAATATCATAAACTAAAGGTAAAGATTTTCTCTTGAGAAGATTGTCAAGTTGTGTCTGACTGTAGCAGGTGGTGCTCATCTCTGTTACTAAAGCCAAAGAGCCAGCGTTGTCAAAGATGACTCCGCTGTCATGTGGCCAGCATGACTGCGCAGAACCCTGTTACCTTCCCACTGAAGTGGTACCTATTTATCTGCTTGCACTTTTACATGCTTTCAGACTGCCAGGTTGTCAGAAGCTGGGACTAGTGATGGGAGCTCACTGTCATGTGGCACCTGGGTCTTGAACTGCTGACCTGCCAATTATGCAGTTGTCAGAGTCAGCATCTTAACCACTCAGCCACATGTAATTGACATTTGCTCATTATACTTTAAATACTGTCCAGTTGTTAAATGTACATAAGCACAGTAATAAACTGTATGATAAAATACTCAGATCCTACAGCATGGATTCTCTGAGGTGTGCAGATTTGTTTTATGCAAAATTTGTTAATGTAAACAAAATCTGCAGTAAGTTGGATATCTTTGTCACTATGCCTTCTTTTCTCTTTTAGATCAAGATGTTCTTGAAAATATACTCATAGACAGTGGTATATACCCAATGCAGTCAATAGTGAGTAAACAATTTGTTCAGTAGTTCTTTGTATTTTGTTGTTCCTTATCGGTGTAAATTATCTTGTAAATGTATATTAGTTCTTAAATATTTTACAAGTCCTGCATCTCCCTTGAAAGTATTATTTTGTATGGATTTTAATAATACTGGGTGAACCCATATTACACAGTTTACTGACTATGTTGTTGTTGCAGGCCTTCAAATTGTTTTTAACTTATGGCAACCCTAAGGCAAACCTATCACAGGGGTTTTTTGGCAAGACTTGTTCAGAGGGGGTTTTGCCAGTACCTCCCTCTGATGCTGTGATAGTATGACTTGTCTAAGGTCACCCAGTTGGTTTTTTTTTTTTGTGGATGAGTGGGGATTACTAACTATATGAGTAATTAAAAGAGGATTTTTTTTGCTATCCATTTACAGATGCAAATAGAACTTACAGGAACCTTTATTATCTTATCTTTATTATTGCTCTACATGGGGCTACCCTTGTGCCTAGTCCGGAAAGTTCAGTTAGTCCAAAACATGGCAGCCAGGTTGGTCACTGGGAGACCTAGAAGTGACCACATAATACCCATCTTAAAATCGCTTCACTGGCTGCCAACCAGTTTCCGGGTGCAGTACAAGGTGTTGGTTATAACCTTTAAAGCCCTACATGGCTTGGGTGCACTATCTAAGGGATCGCCTCCTTCCATATAATCCACCCTGCATGCTCAGGTCCTCTGGGAAGAATTTATTGCAACCTATAAAGACCTGGTTAACTGCAACTTCCCAGAGGAGCTTCTCTTTGACTGCTCCCAAATTATGGAAGGCCTGCCGGAGGAGATCCGTCATATTACCAGCTTGGATAGCTTTAAAAAGGCTGCCAAGATGGATCTCTTCCGTCAGGCCTTCCCTGAATAGCAAACCTGGCCACCAACCAAATCCAAATATACTATCCCACTGAGTACTTGTGCCCCGTCTGCCCGTCCCTGATTGTTTTAATTGTATTGCTTTTAACGTTTAATCTATTTAATTGATGTTTTAGGGGAGGGAGGAATTGATTGGAATATGGGGTATGTATGTTCTTGTTTTAATTGTAAGCCACCTCAATTGTCTCTGACAGAGAGGCAGGGTAAAAATAAAGCTTTTATTTTTATTTATTTTTATTTATCTGTTTATTTGAAGATAGGAGAAAAGCTAAACGGAATATTTTATTCCTGAGTTTTAGTTACTTCAGCATAACCTAATGCAGTGTTCTCCAGATGTTTTGAACAATTCCTGTTAGTCCCAGCTAGCATGGCCATTAGTCAGTGACAATGGGAGTTGTCATGTAAAACATCTGGAGGGCACCAGAAGTCTGATTTACACAAACTTAGTTCCACTGATGTACAACTATTCAGATGTTACCCTAGTTTGATCTCAAGCTAAAGTACTCTATATACTGATTCTACAGACTAACATGGCTATGTCTTTGAATTCTGATAAATATATTATTCACTTTAATGTGTATATTCCTTGCTACACTATTTGTTCCTAGTTAAGGAGTTCAGAGAAGGAATGCAGAAAGTACAGTGTTAACAGTTTTAGTGGCCTTTTGGGTTCTGCTATATGATGACAATTTAGGAGGGTTGTTTTTTCTTTTTCTTTTCTTTTTTCTTTATTTGCAGCCAGATGAATTGACCAGTTTAGTGATTGTGATGCTGTATGATCTCCAAGGTCGGAAATTTGAAGCACGTTATAATATTGATGATGAGGAGCCGATAGCAGAAGTGCAAGAAGTTGAGCATTGTTTATGCAGGTAAATAGACAGAAATTCTATGTATTCTTCTTTAGTAAGAAGTGTTGAAAAGGCCGCGGAAACAAATTGTGTCCTGCATCATATTTACATAAATATGTGTTTACAGGCGCTGGGCAAAGGTTGCAATAGTCCTCAGGGTTTTCCTTCAACTGGCTTGGCCCTGGCACATACTGGACCCTGCTACATATGTTTCAACATTTTGTCTGATATCCTACCAGTACTGTCTGAGTATCTTGTGCCAGGTTCTTAGGAAACCCCAGTGACCTGCTGCTTTGGTGTCATGACACAATTAAAGAACTTTGTCTGTTCCTCAGGAACATAGATTCTGCCCCCTTTATACCACAGCCCCCTTTGGATACCAGTGTATCTGAATGCTCTTCAAGCCACTGGTCCTTCACAGCAAACACTTCAGCCAAGTCTCTATAAACAGAGGGGTAGCTCAATTGGTCCTTCTGAACAGTTTTTCCCCACTTGCTCATGCAAAAGGACCAACTGGATGCCACTACCTCGCCCCCTGGGTGCAATTTGGGAGCTTTGATGTGTTCTCTACAGCGTGGGTCATCAAAGATCAGTTCTCCTGGCCCCCACCTGATCCTGGGGTTGTGAAATTGCCACCAGTCTACGCCCAGGATCAGCTGGAGGCTGGGAGAACTGATCTCTGATGACTCATGATGTAGAGAACAGGCAGGGCTAGATAACTCTAGTCAATATATAGGGACAATAAGGCAGAGAAGGGCAGTATCAACACTGTCAGTACCAATCAGCTCTGTTCCAATGACTCTTAGTGAGAGAACAAAGGACTTTATTGCAGATCAAGGGCAATAGTGATCAACCAGTGTTTAGGTTGATACTGCCCTTCTCTGCCTTATTGTCCCTATATATAGACTGGAGTTATCTAGCTCTGACTTTCTGCAATGTAACCATTTGACTTCTGCCTGGTAACTGCAAAGTAATCTTTTCATTTATGTCCAGTGACTTCTGTGTAATTGATTGATTTCTCCCTGGTGACTGTACTACAACCTTTTGTTTTTTTGCCTAGTAACTGTGATGCAACATTTTGATTTTGTGTCGGCAACTGTAGTAAAACTCTTCCCAACTGTTCTTTGAAATCAGCACCAAAATGTAAACTCGCCTAATGCAGATAACACATTCTATATGTGTATATATATACAACATAAACCAGTACAGGATTTATACAGTATATACATTTCCCAACTTCATATATAATGGCAGAACCCCAAACCCTTTTGGGTTCTTACAGATGGTGTGTAACTGTATATACCTTGGGCACCATTTTTATTTTCTGCACTTATTAAATCCCAGAGTTAATTTTAGCAAGGGGACAGAAGCTAATGTTGCAAGTAGAAGGAACAATAATGAGGTAAAGTTTGCTAAAATATTGATCATTTCCTTTTATTTATTTTGAACATATAGTTTTAAGACAAAACTGGCTGCTGCGTTTGCAAGATGTCGGATCAAACATGATGCTCTATCTATAGAGCACATTCTGCCAGAAATGATACGAAGACAGGAACAGAGGGCTTCTGCGCTGCCCTTGTATGCATGGGTAAACACGCTTAAAGCAAGGTGAGAGTTGAAGCTTATCCGTCTTGCCTGTATGTTTCTTCCTACATCTTGCATACTTTGGTGTTATGAAAACATATATTTGTGTAAATATGTGAGTGGTTAAAGTGGATTGCACATGTTCTTTCCCTGCTGTGCTCATAACACTATCCTGTTACTTTAAGCATAGTGTTTAATATGGGCAGAATATTCAGCTGGTAGTCTGCTGTTGCCTGTTTCCATCATTGAAACAGAGTAATTCCTGGTAGGTGCTTTGGCATGTGCAACCTTTGTGCCAGAAGTAGCAATAGCAGGTACATTTCTATAGTACAGTACTTATCAGTGCACTTAAGCACTCCCTAAGTGGTTTACAAAGTGTAAGCTAATTGACCCCAACAATCCGGGTACTCATTTTAGCGACCTCTTTGGATAGACGCAAGCCTGAGTCGAGCTTGAGCCCTTTCGCTGGTATTGAACTGGCAACCTTATGGTTTTGAGTGAGTGGCTGCAGTATAGGCATTTAACACTGCGCCACCAGGGCTACTGGTACTGATGGCTTTTAGATATTGTAACACATGTTTTTTTACATATTACTATTATTATTTCTCTTCCTACCTGCCTGATTACTTTCACCATCTTCATACAAGGATATTCTTCCTTTGCTTTTTCTCATTCTCTTGGGGCCCCCACGAAGCTCTATCCTTAGCCACCTTCTTTTCTCTCTTACATTTTCCCCTGAGTATCATAATCACTGGCTTCTAGTGGCTATTGTAACAAAGGTTACCAGATCTCATGGCCTGGTCCTGAGTCTCTAGTATTTATGGGCCATCTCCAGGTTGAGAGACAATGATGCAGATTTACCATTTTTGGTGGGGTTGGCTCTAGGCAAGAGAAGAAGACTGTGTGCAAATCCCAAGTTTAGCTAGTAGAGCAGCAGATCACTACAATATGCACCACTTAATTGATTCAACATCTTTATTAATGACTTGGATGACAGTATTGGGAACATGGTTATCAAATTTGCAGATGACAGCAAATTAGGAGGAGTAGCTAATACCCCAGAGGACAGGATCAAAATTCAAAATGACCTGAATAGACTGGGCCAAAGCTAACAAAATGCAATTCAACATTGAGAAATGTAAGGTACTGCACTTAGGGCAGAAAAAATGAAATGCACAGATATAGGATGGGGGACACCTGGCTGAATGAGACTACATGTGAAAGGGATCTAGGAGTCCAAATAGACCACAAGTTGTACATGAGCCAACAGTGCAATGCAGCAACTAAAATGGCCAATGCAATTTTATGCTGCATTAATAGAAGTATAGTGTCTAAATCAAGGGAAGTAATAGTGCCACACTATTCTGCTTTGGTAAGGCCCCACTTGGAATATTGTGTCCAGTTCTGGGCACCACAATTCAAAAATGTTGAGAAACTGAAGCGTATCCAAAGGAGAGCGACTAAAATGAAGGATCTGGAAACCATGCCCTATGAGGAATGACTTAGGGAGTTGGGGATGTTTAGCCTGGAGAAGAGAAGGTTAAGAGGTGATATGATAGCCCTGTTCAAATATTTGAAGGGATGTCATATTGAGGAGGGAACAAGCTTGTTTTCTGCTGCTCCAGGGACTAGGACTGGAGCAATCGATGCAAGCTCCAGGAAAAGAGATTCCACCTCAACATTAGGAGGAACTTCCTGACAGTAAGGGCTGTTCGACAGTGGAACAAACTCCCTCAGATTGTAGTGGAGTCTCTTAGAGGTCTTTAAACAGAAGCTGGATGGCCATCTGTTGGGGATGCTTTGATTGAGAGTTCCTGCATGGCAGAATGGGGTTGGACTGGATGGCCCTTGTGGTCTCTTCTAACTGTGAACAGACAGCCCAAAATAAAGCTGCTTCGGGCCCCTTTGGAAGTCTGCTATTTAAATGATGCAAGCGTCCTAAGAGGCCAGAAGTCACACCAAAGTCACGCTCCAGTCCTATAGACATGAGTCTTTGGTGCAGCTTCTGGCCTCTTAAGATGCGTGTGTCATTTAAACAGCATACCTCCAAAGTGACCCGAAGCAGCTTTATTTTGGCCTGTCTGTTCAGGCTCTATGATTTGTTTCTGCAACTTGCAAAGACCCTTCAAGGTATCTATATATTTACTTTCTCCTTCTCTCTCTGCCATTGTGGCTCACCCTCTATTTTGTTTTGCATCCACCTTTTGGAAACAAGTGGGCTAGATTAAATATTTCATATCCTGTCTTCTGAAGAAAGTGAGAAGGAATAATCTCATTCCACCTTGATCTAGGAAGAGATCATGTATGAAAATGTTAGAGAATTGGTACAGTGGTACCTCGGGTTACGAAATTAATTCGTTCCGCCGCCGCTTTCGTAACCCGAAAAGCCTTCGCAAGCCGAAAACCCATAGGCGCTAATGGGGAAAAGCCGCGATTTTGTGTGAAATAGCGCCGAAAAGCACCAAAATTTTCTTCGTAACCCGAAATAACCTTCGTAACCCAGAACAGTTATTTCCTATGGGATTTTTTCGTATCCCGGAAATTTCGTAACGTGGGTATTTCGTATCCCAGGGTACCACTGTACTAGGGCTATCACTAAAAATGAAAGATGAAACAAATCAAATGAGAATTCCTACAAGGAGTGCTAATGCAGATTTATCTTTCAAAGTTTTTTAAAAACAAAATTTCATTATTTTGTCATAACACTTGTCTTTTTTATGCTACAGTCTTGAAGAAATTCATAGTTCTTTACAGAAAGAGGGATTCACTAAAGTGGACTCTGTCTCCAATTTTGGTGGTTATTCATATTGCCTGGATATGCACTGTGAAGATGTACTTATCTTCCCTTCGTTTCTTAAAGAACAGCTACTTACTCTGGAACTCTTTACTAACCAAAAGCTGCTATTGCAGGTACATTAAGTTACAGTGGAAATGGATTACAAAAAAATGATATGATATTAAGCCAATATTCTACTTCATAGGATTTCAGTGTTGAAGTACTGTAAGTCTAGAAATTTAGTTCAAAAAATTGACCCCAAAAACCAGAGTTGACTTATCTATGGGGAATGTTAGTATGGTACTTAGATTTATTTCCAGTGAACTCAGTGTATATACATTATCTTCCTTTTCCCCACTTTATCCTCTCAACAACCTTGTCAGGTAGGTCAGGCTCAGACAGAGAGTCGCCCTCAGTCATCTAGTGAATCCAGTGTCTCAGTGGGGATTAAAACATGGATATCCCAGGTTTTAGTCCCAACACTTTTACCTCCAGCACCACACAGACTCTCCAAGACAATATATTATTGCAGAGATTGTCATTTAGAAGGGAAAGAGGATTTATAGAAGGATAACTTAGTGAAAAACTGCAATATTTTGTGTTTCAGTACATTGAGTTCTGCTTATATATACTGTATTATTGCCTCTTATATACTCATATTCTAATGAGGCTGTTAGTGTTCTAGTAGACTGGGTCAGGGATAATCCAAATAAGAGGGTGCTCCTAGTGACTGAAGTTGCCAGTCAGGGAATAGTAGTTAGTCTGTTTTTTGGATGGAGTCATACTCTTCCTGAAAAGAGAGAATCACAGATTTATAATCTGGTGCTACGCATGGATGTTGCACCAGATGTCTTGCTTATGGCTAGGAGTGTCTTTCTCCAGCTATGGCTTTGTCTGTTTTAAAATTTGTATGCTCTCATTTCCAGAGCCAAGGCTAAGAAAGCTGGGAAAAGCTCTATTGAGAGAAATGAGATTTTTCCTTTCCTAGTGTTCATGTGTGGAACGTGGAAACCTAGGAAAATGAGTGGCTTTGAGGTTGGAATGGGGATGGCATAGTGTTCAACATCTTCTGCCTGGTATGGGTGAGACCCCTCCTTTCTTGCTTGTAAGTGGGAAAAATAAAACAGCTGAATTATCCTACCTAAATCCAAGTAGAGGGGGTTTACTGAATTAATGGGATTTATATAGGTGTTGACATTCAGTGGTATATACTCAGTTCAAGACTAGAAATTGGCTTTAGGTCCATGTAACTAAAGACACCAGATCCTGCCTGACTTTGGAAGCTAAGCAGGGTCAGCCCTGGCTAGTACTTGGATGGAAGATTGCAAACAAATACGAGGTGCTGTGGGCTATATTTTAGAGGAAAGAACTGGCAAAGCCACCTTTGAGAATTTCTTGCCTAAGAAAATCCTATGAAATTCATGGAATTGACATAAGTCAATAGGTGACTTGAAGGTTCATACATACACAGGTCAAAGTGGTCTTAAAGGGCATCTGCAGTGTCTGGATGAAAAGCTGGCAAATCAAAGACACGTGGAAAGTTATCCAAAAGCAAAAACTGACTGAAGGCAATGTCAAGAAAAGTTGAAGGTGCGCGCACACGCACGCACACACACACACACACACACATTTGCTATAGTTCCATTTTCACAATGTTGCATTTGACCTTTAGAGCCCTGAATAGGGTGGAACCTGGCAATGGCATCACTAGGGGCGTGTTAACAGAAAAGCAGGCTATAGATATTTTAATATATGGCATTGGGTTTCTTTTAAATACATAAGCAGCATAAAAGCATGGAGAGCGGTGTTTGAAATGCCATCTAGTGGTGGCACATTATGGCATGGTTGCACAGCATCATCACATCCCTAGTTAACCTAGCTACTTAGAGCCTTTCATCATAAAAAGCAGAAAGCAAGGTTAAAGAGTAAGCCAGATAAAAGGTACTTTGTCTTGCGGTTTTTGTGAAACTTATTGGTGGCCTTGTAAGAATGAAGTAACGTATTTTGCTGTCACTCAGCTGCAGACTTGTTATTCTCTGAGCAATTTTTGGTTTCCCCTTTCCCCTGGGGTGGAAATGAGAGATGCCCATAGAAGCCGGTGTACAAGTACAAGATGTTACTAGACATTTTTGATCACCAGTGTGTCTTGTTCTCCAAGATCCCAAAAAGGAAGTGGCAGAGTTGGGGTCTTCCTTTACTTGGTTTCAAGCATAGATTCCTCACTAGGATTGATCACTATTTTCTTATCTCATGTCCTCAACTTTTTCAGGCCCTGTAAACTCAAAGGTCCACGTGAGGTGCTTTTAGTTTACAAACTTTTGCATATTTTGTGTATTTTAAAGATATGTATCTTCTTTTTGGGGTAGTCCTGTTTTATTTCCAAATGGATTTCCTTGACTGCTGAATTTGCTGTTGGAGTAAATCATTGTACATCTGTATCTCTGTGTCTGTTTTATACACTCATAGGAGTGTATAAAAAGTGAAATTTCCAAGTATTGAAAATAGATTGTCTTGAACATCGATTATAAAATATATGCATCCGTTTTAGTGGAAAGGCTTAAGAAGTTTCTAGGTAATTGGACCTCGGAGGAACAAGCACGTTTCCTCCTGGGAAGGTACTTAAAAATAATATTAGGACACTTTTAAACATTATAGAATATTATGAATTACATAAAAATAACAAACTAGGAGCTATATTTCTAGACTTACAGAAAGCGTAAACTGGGAAACACTCTTAATCCTGATAGAGGAATGCGGAATCAAAGGGAGATTTTTAAAAGGAATACAATGTATATACAAACTTCAACAAACTCAGATAATAGTGAATGGACAAAGAACTAGTACATGTTTAATTTCCAAAGGGCTGTCCTCTCTCCCCCTTACTTTTCATCATGGTCATGGAGATATTAAGTCAGAAAATAAAAAAAGATAAAGAGATTAAGATCCCTAAGATTAAAAATCATCAGTACTTCCTGCGGGCCAACGCAGATGATGTAATCATATTTCTAGAAAACTCAATATACAGTTTAAAAAAATTGGAAGTAGTAATTGAAGAATTTGGCGAGATAACGGGAATTAAGCTAAATATGGATAAATGTGGAATTATAACAAAGAATTTAACATCCAGTGAAATCGTAAGATTAAAACAAATTACCGAAATTCAAACTGTTGCTAAGATAAAATATCTTGGAATCACAATTACCAATCAAAATAGAGATTTACTGTATACAAAAATAACTATGAGATTGTCTGGGATAAGATTAAGAATTACTTAAACAGTTGGAATAATAGGCACCTGTCGCTCCTTGGTAGAATAGCAACAATACAAATGTGCATTCTTCCTAGAATGCTATTTCTATTCCAGACCATCCCTATAATTGAAAATAAATCTGTGTTTACATCTTGGAACAAAGACATAAGTAATTTTCTTTGAAAAGGGGAAAAACCTAGGATAAAATTCAAGATACTTCAAGACAGAAAAGAAAAAGGGGGAATGGGACTTCCCAATCTAGAATTATATTACAAAGCATGTACACTTTTGTGGGCAAGAGATTGGATGGTGCTAGAAAATTCAAAAATGTTGGCACTGGAAGGAGCAGATATAAAGACAGGTTGGCATACGTACCT
This sequence comes from Sceloporus undulatus, assembly GCF_019175285.1. Classification (NCBI taxonomy): domain Eukaryota; kingdom Metazoa; phylum Chordata; class Lepidosauria; order Squamata; family Phrynosomatidae; genus Sceloporus; species Sceloporus undulatus. Next base: position 117,537,411 of record NC_056526.1, read on the forward strand.
ACGACAGGATCATACAGATAAAATATTTAAGGCACACACTATAAGGAAAGTTATAATTAAAACATGGAACTCCTATAAAAAGTTTTTTTACTCAAAAATTCCTAGGTGGAGTTCCCCGCAGGAAGCGTTTCACAAAAATGAGTACTGTACCATGAAGGTTACAATTGGTTAAAATATAATGATTATTTGATAACAGTAAAGGGGGAAATAGAAATGAAGACACAGACTCAATTAGTTCAGCAAGGAATAAAAATTAATTGGTTTCAATATACTCAACTATGGAATGAATTTAATAAAGATGTGAAAAAAGATGGAATAGAACCTAAATGGACAGAATTTGATAAAGTTATATTAGGAGGAGAAAAAGGATTTTGTTAAAAAGGCATACAGAATATTATTGGATATTGAGATGAAAGAAGAATTTATTAAGGAAATTATGGTAAAATGGATGCAAAACCTAGTGAAAGTAATCCCTACAACAATGTGGGAAAAGTCTTGGATAAACACCCAAAAATTTACCAAATGCAATACCCTTAAAGAAAACTTCCTCAAAATATTTCATAGATGGTACTTGACCCCTTCTCGTTTAGCAAAAATGAATGTAAAATGTAGTTCATTATGTTGGAAATGTAAAGGGAAAATTGGAACAATGTACCATATGTGGTGGAAATGTGGGGAAGTTCAGAGATATTGGAGAACAATCCATAAAGAAATACAAGAGGTAACAGAGATCAATATTCCCCTCGCCCCTGAACTGTTTTTACTAAACATAACTGATGTAATTTCTGGTAATTTAAATAACGATCTTATCAGCATAATATTATATCTGATTACTGCTGCCCGCATGGTGCTTGCAAGATATTGGAAGTCATGTATTATATCGGACTTATTAGTTTGGAAATGTAAAGTGCAGGAATTTGTTATAATGGATCAGCTTACGATGCTTACAGCAGGCAAATCAAATCAAGTATATGAGAAAAAATGGGGGGAAATCAGAGAAAGATTGTTTCTATAAGGTGGTTATGTACTCCTAAAAGGTTAAGCTAATACTCTCAGGGATTGAGTGGTAACAAGAAATTTACACTAACTTTTCACTCTTTTTTTCCCCTTTCTTTTTAGGAAAGCATACCCATGTATTATAACAGTGATTTAATTACAATTGTATTTTACTGATGTATGGTAAACTACAATGTGATTTATTTTGTATATAGTGAAAATTCAAAAAATAAACTTTAAAAAAAAAAGAAAGAAAATAGATTGTCTTAGTCAATGAGAAAAGGTGGAGCAATAGGATCTGTGGAGCAATTGGAACATTACAACAACTTTTGAATACATGAACTGTAATGAAACTGCAAGTAGAGAAAAAGATGGTGTGAGGTGACTGGGGTCTTTTTGTATTGTTCCAGATTCACCTGGAAAACTACTTGGACCTAAATCTGATATTTGCTATTTGGGATGACCTGTGGAAATGAATACGTTTCACCAGTTGAATAATGTGACAATTGCCCCTTTAATCAGTGTTACTGTTTAACCCTTAGGATAAATCCCGGAGCCTTGCTGTACATTCAGTGAAGGCCTTGTTGAACATGGATGATGACATCTTAGTGGCACACACGAGTTCATGGCTTACTTTAGCACATATGTCAGCGCTGACAAATCAGGAAACTTCTAAAGTGTTTGTCTGTGGTGTGAAGTCAACAGCAAAAGAAGCTGAACTCAAGGGCTTGTTTGCACAGATGGAGTGTAAAAGTAAGGCTGTGATCATTTTTCTTTTCCTTATATAAAAATAGTTTCTGGCAGAGAACAGATACTCATGCTACTTCCTAACAGATGCATTTGGAAGCTTCAGTAATTATCTTTTAAAAATGAGGTTTTGTTCGATATGCTTAGTGAGTTTTATGAAGTTATTAATGTTGAATTTATATAAATTCATTTAGTTTATTAACTTTACATTGTCCAACATGATGATTTTGTTATTTTGTCTGTCACCAGATATTGAGCTACTACGTGAAGATTTTACAAGCATTGAACCCACTAATAACAAGCTGCAGAAAGTAAAAGTTATTTTGCTGCTTCCGCGGTGTTCAGGCCTGGGTGTTAGCAACCCCATAGAATTTATTCTAAATGAACATGAAGGTAACTTAGATTTAATTATTGTATATACATGACTATGTCAACTTAATGTATAAGTCAAGGGCAGTTTTTGGGGCCAAAGTTAGGGATTTTGATATTACTTGTGGATATGTTGAGGGTAAAACTTAGGGGTGTGTAACTTAGATTTTGAAGAATGAAGGAGAGGTAAACAATGCCAAAGAATTTACAAAATTCCAGAAGGAATAACTGTTTGTGAGAGTAGAGGGGGTTCAGTGCTTCAAGGACAGCTTATACTTTTGCCTTTCACCAGGGGAGGGTTCCTTTTTTTAAATAAGATTTAAAGTATGTACTTAGATTGATCCACTGACAAGTTGACTTAGGTTTTTTGAATCAATTTTTAACTAAAATTTCTAGACTTATATATGAATGTACAGTAAACATTTCCCTTGTGTTGGCATAAAAATGGATTATTTGATCTGTGCACTCATCTGGCTTGCCATGTTTGGTGTTAAATTTTTAGACGACAGCTGAATTCTATACAATTTCAGTCATCTTTCCCCCACAACACAGGCATAATGTTGTCATGTTGCATGATGTGTTGTGTCACTACAGTCTTCACCAGATCTTGGTAGTTGACTCAACCAATTTTAAATTAGCCAGAAGAATTTTGATTATAAATGAAAGTTAGAGACAGCCAATTAGGAGATAGTCTGGTCTTTTTCTTATGTGAACATAACTTAGGCTCTGTGCAGATCAACCTTAAAGGTTGGGTTGACGCACGCTCTGGCTCTGATGCAGCACCAAAGGAGCACTGTAAAGCCATGACTGTTGCACCCTTTGTAGGGTGCAAAAAGGAACAGTTTTTTGCAGCTACTTTTTGTGCCCTGCAAATGCCAGATAAGGGCTGCGGCATGTGGTTGCCAAGGCCCCAATCTGGCTGTAAAAGGGGTGGCTGCAGTCTATACCACCCTTTAATCTCCTCCCTACATCCATTTTCCTCACATACCTAGCTGGAACAAGGGCTAAGCCTTTTTTTCTTACGTAGCTCAGCCTTTGCTGTATTTAGGGAGAGAGAGGGTGGGGAGCATAAAAAACAGAAGGCTCCCCCAAAGCTCCTAGAATAGAATCATAGAGTTGGAAGAGCCCACATGGGCCATCCAGTCCAACCTCCTGCCATGCAGGAACTCTCCATCAAAGCATCCCTGACATATGGCCATCCAGCCTTTGTTTAAAGACCTCCAGGGAAGGAGACTCCACCACTCTCTGAGGGAGTGTTCCACTGTCGAACAGCCCTTACTGTCAGGAAGTTCCTCCTAATGCTGAGGTGGAATTTCTTTTCCTGTAGCTTGCATCCATTGCTCCGAGGCCTGTTCTCTGGAGCAGCAGAAAACAAGCTTGCTCCCTCCTCAATATGATATCCCTTCAAGTATTTAAACAGGACTATCATATCACCTCTTAGCACTGTCCCCATAAACGTTCTTTATCTCGTGCCCACTAGAATGGTGAACATCTGCTCCCATGATCCTTTACCATTGGCCACCTTAGCTGGGTCTAATGCGGAGTGCAGTCCAGAATAGATGTGATGATGGAACAGAGTAGAAGGCTAGTTCATGCAAGGAAATAGGACATTAGTACCCTTCTTTCCTGTATTTTGGATGGAGTAAGGAGGCGAAGCCAAGGCTGCTGTTTAAATCAGAATGTCTCCTGTTATAAAAGAGGTTTGGCAGTCATGACACTGTCTGCACATATTAGTAAATGATATTCATAGGATTTCTTGTATATCCCCAAATGGCAACTTCACCATTTATTGTGTACTGCTCTCTAGAGATTTTGTATCTTTAATTGTGGTATCTAACACATCATCTGTTGTTAGCAAAGACAAAAGTGACAAAACCCTAATATATACTATAGTTACTTATTTTTGTGTTTCCTGTTCATATTCCTTTCAGATGCAGAGTTACTTCGGGATCTTTCTCAAGGATCTGTGGCAGAAGATAAACTGAATATGCTTGCTCAACAACAGTTTAAAGAATTAACACATGCAATGCAGTGTAAGCTTGTCTAACTGCTAAGAATAGAGTATAATGTTAATACATGCCAAATCTTAACATCTGCCATTGTTTTTTTATTGACAGACCATACTTCATTTTTAACTTGCTGTGAGCTGCCTTCAGTCCCATACTGGGAGAAGGTGGGAAGTGACATTGATCTGTTCATGCATAACATTGCATATGCAATGTCTATCAGTTCAGTGCAGCACAGAAGTGCTGAGATGTAAGGCTGTGGTAATATACAGTCAGCCCTATGGATGCATTATTCACTGATTCAACCATCCATAACTTGAAAATATTTTTAAAAATACACATTCCAAAAAGCAAACCTTGATTTTGCCATTTTATATAAAGGAGACCATTTGACTATGCTACTGTATTTAATGGGACTTGAACATCCATGGATTTGGAGATCCATGGGGGTCCTGCAACCAAACTCCAGCAGATACTAAGGGCCCATTGTACTAAGAATCAAGTAGTGCCTCTTACCCCAGATTTATGAAAATCGCAGTTGTGTTCATACAGAGCAGTATGCACAGCATATAGATTACTGGATGCAGAAAGAATATTAACAGTTTTAAGCGTAGGAAATAAGCTTGCAAACTGGCCATGTGTTCTTTCATGCCCTTTGATATCAGCTCTATGTATAGACATCTGCAAGTGGGTCTTTAAAATAATAATTTTAATCTCCATCTCAGTACAGGTTTTAAGGCACCTAATTACAATAAAAGCCATCATACTAAATTATAGGCTGAGTATGCCTTATCCGTAAATCTGAAATCCAAAATACTCCCCAAATCCAAAATTGTCCACATGGATGGCTGAAATAGTGACATCTTTACTTTCTGATGTACACAAACTTTGTTTCATGAACAAAATTATTAAAAATATTATGTATGAGATTACCTTCAGGCCATGTGTATAAGGTGTATATGAAACATAAATGAATTTTGTGTTCAGAACTTGATCCCATTTCCAAAATACTGCATTATGTATATGCATTTATTCCAAAATCTGGACAGATCCAAAATCCAAAAACACTTCTGGTCCCAAGCATTTCAGATAAGGGATGTTCTACGTATATAACAATTTGGAAAGCGAAAACATACAAAAATAATAAAACAATTAAAAATAGAATTACATGTAATTGTAGAAGTTAGTTAAAAATAAAAGTTCAGATTGCAGGCCAACAACCTGTCAAAATAGAAGGGTCTTTTATGTTTCAGCTGGCTGATCATGGAGAGGGGGCTGTCCAGAAAGGGAGATGAATATCCTCTGTAGATTTGACTATGACTCTGGAAACCAGGGTTTGAAATCCTGTTCAGCCATGGAAACTCACTGGCTAACCTTGGCAACTTGGAACTGGCATAATAATACAGTTGGCCCTCTGTTTTCGCGGGGATCCATTCTGGACCCCCCAGCAAAAACAGGGGCTTGCATATATCCAAGCTCCATAGGCATGAATGGGGTATGTGCCGCAGGGACGCACCCCATTGGAAATAACAGAGGAATACTCCATTAGTATTCAAGGTCGCAGATCCCAGATCCGTGAGTTAGGAGAGGCAACTGTACTTCCGGGTATTCCTTGTTTAAGAAAACCATAGGAAATTCATGGGCTTGCCATAAGTCAACAGGTGATTTGAACGTTCATACATACACAGGTCAAAGTGGTCTTAAAGGGCATCTGTAGTGTCTGGATGAAAAGCTGGCAAATCAAGGACACATGGAAAGGTATCCAAGAGGCAAACCCTGGCTGAAGGAAATGTCAAGAAGAGCTAGGCTGCAGTTTTTAAATTATAAACAAAAATGGAGGTAGCGTGGAGATCCCTGAGAGCCAGCATGGTGTAGTGATTTGAGTGCTGAACCAGGTTATCAGGGTTTGAGTTTCTGCTCAACTATGGAAATCCACTGGGTGATCAGAGGGCAATGGCAAACCCCCTCAGAATAAACCTTGCCAAGAAACCCTGTGATAGTTTTTTTGTTAGGGTTGTTATATGACAAGAGACACAAGAAGTAGAGGACCCTAATCAATAGGAGCTTTTGCTGTACTAAGACCTCCAGTTATTTCTGGCCAAATCTGAATTCTTTGTATAGTAGTGTTTTTGTTTTTTTACTTGCAGCTGTGTAAATCAGACTACAGTAGTTAATGATGTTCAAAGGATCAATTAATGACTAAAAGTGAAATTAGGAAGTGTGTGCTTTCACTAGAAATGATTAACAGCTGTATTGTTCTCCTCTTGAATTCTTGTAGTTAGTAAAGTACAAGCTGTTGTCTACTGCACTTGCTCAGTTTATCAAGAAGAAAATGAAGCTGTGGTGAACAAAGCACTGGGTTCTGGAGCAGAAGGAACAAAGGCCCAGCCTTACAAGTAAAGAGCACGGTTTGATTAATTCTTAATTGTTTCTCCTATCACTTACAGTGTTTACAGTACCCAAGCAGTATTTCTTTCCACGCTCCTCATCTCATTAAATACATTTGGTCACAAAAAGACCAGTGGTCATCTGGCCACTGCTTATTTTCAAAAAAGCTCCCTCCTGTCTTAAAAATGGCCCAGTGGTGGCAAAACCAGCCAGAAATGGCAAATTCTGCCCCATGAGACTGTAGGAACACTGTTAATATATCTGTGGCCCTTTTCTTTTTTGCAAAATATATTTTGGGGACACAGGACATGAAATAGGGTTTAGTTGGTTACCCGTAGGTGCTGGAAATTTCCGTTCCTGGTGTACTTGGTTGCAGTTTAGATCTCTTCTTTTTGCTACTATCAGATAGAAAATAAACAAACACAAAAAACTAAAACTAATAACACAGAGATAGAGCCGGTGTCTAGTTTGGCCCTGGAGAACCAAGGAGGGTAAGCAAAGTGTAGCAGACCTGTAGTGGCAGATATGGCTAAACCTTCAAATTCTGATATTCTTTAATTGAGCTCTTTCAGAGAGATTTTACTTCATGTAAGAAGAATAAGGGATGTGGTGGCTTAGTGGCTAAGACGCCAGTTCTGACAATTGGAAGATCAGATGGTTGGCAGTTCAAGGCCCAAGTGCTGTATGATGGGGTGAGCTCCTGTCACTAGTCCCAGCTTCTGCCAACCTAGCAGTTTGAAAGCATGCAAACGCAAGTAAATAAGTAGGTACCACTTCAGTGGGAAGGTAACAGCATTCAGTGCAGTCATGCTGGTCACATGATCACCAAAATGCTGGTCACATGATCACCAAAATCTTAGTAATATTCGGTTACGACTAGACATTCATGTCAAGGAATTACATTTACCTTTATCAAGAATAATGCTGACATCTAGCAAATACATTTTTACCAAATGCAGTTGTTTACTTTGATTGTATTTTGATGGATTATAATTTTATAATTATAATGATAATTTTACATGGATAGCATTCCCAAAGTAGCAGCTGCACATTTTGTCCAAGAATAGTTATCTTGTACCAGGAATACCAGCCTTAAATGTTCTGTGGGATAATCCAAAATGACAGCAAAAATGCACAATCTTTTAAGTTCCCATTGAGTATTGTAGTGTCTTCTTTAGTTGTAGATAAGATGGAATTATTTTCTTGGTCTGCTCTTTATTCATCTGAGAACAGTCAAACATGTTTTCACTTAAAAGAACAAAGCTTTCTTAATTTGATATCTGGACATTAACTTGGCTTGATCTCTCAATTACTGCTGAGTCAGAGTGTGTGAAATAGAATAAGAAGCCTCTGAGCAGTTTTCAGATTGCCAGGTACGCAATTCCTGAATATTAAAATATATCAAGAGTTTCACAAGATTCAGAGCATGGCACAAATTATTTCATTCAGGAAGGGAAGATAACCATATTTTCTTTAGTCATACATTGGTTTGGAACTAGATTAGATTTCTAAAGTTTAATACAAATGTTATATTCTTCCTGATGCCATGGCAGCTTGCTTAGAAGGCTTCCAGGGTGGGGGCCATGATTTGGCTAAATTGTAATTTACTTAAGAAGGCAATAATGAGAATTTCAATATTTTGTGTTGATATCCACTGTAGGCTTTGCCCTCCTGTTCTCCCATTGTGTTGCAAATCAGAAATAAATACATCCGCAGCAAACTTTTTCAAACTGGAACCATCAGATGTTTCTAATAGCTGTTTTATAGCAGTTTTATCTCGAGAGGTAAGTGCTGGGGGTTTTTAAAAAGAGTTTTATAGAGATTTGTAAAATAGTGTATTTTTTATATTTTACTTTCAATGTATCATTGAATTATATGGACATTTGTGCACTTTTAAGTGCTCTAGACATCCTAGACAAGGGGTGTTGTGCTTTATGGTGAAAGTTTACTGAAATATATGGTAACCTCTTTTAATCCAAGGGTTGAATTCTGCTTCAGAGAGGTTTAAGGGGCTACATTCTGCAGGAGGGCAGGGCAAAAGGATGAGACCAGAAATGCTGACATAGTTGAGCTTAAAGCTGTTATTGTGTATTCCTAAGTCTTAGGATGGAGGCATTTCAGTCTTTCAGAATGGGAGAACCCTGTACAAAAACTAGGAAAAGAGTAAACAGTGTGTGTGTGATGGGGAAAGGGTGCCAGTGGGAAGAAGTCCAGGAGGTTCTATTAGGACCCCAGAAGGGCTAGATTTGTTCCTAAGAGCTGAGATTCCCTCAACAGTTTTGGAGAGGGGCATTAGCCTTCCTGTTGCTTTGGCAATCCCTCAGAGCTGCTTGTAAGGGACAGGGGACCCATGCAAACTGCATATGTCTGATGCTATGTACATGTGGGAAGTCAAAAGGTTTTCCCATCCAGTTTTCCTTTACTTTTTGTGCAAGGGACTCTTTGGATCCAAATCCATCACTTCTCTCTCTCTCTGGCCATTTCTAGGGCCTGTGAATGTTGAATGCTAGAAAAGGCTGCTAACTGGAACTCTGCTTGTGGCTTGGGCTGAAAGGTTGCTGGATTTAAAATAACACTGGCCTTCTTTTGAAATCTTGAGATCATTTTCTCACTTTATTCAAAGTTACCAGCTCCACAGCAGTAAGTGAAAGAGAGAGAGAGAGAGAGAGAAACTTTGGTTCAAAACTAACAAGATCATTTGATACTTGTTAAATGGGTACTGCAGACCTTTTAAACAGAGTAATTCACTTCATTTATAACGTGGAATACAGCAAGGCTAGAGCCTTCTTAGGAAAGGTTGGGCGATCATGGGTAGCAGGCCTAATCTGCTGGAGTATGCTGTGGATAGTTATATAGATCAGAGGAACAGTTAACATTTTCTGCAGAACTCAAGTATTCACACAATACTAATAGCTCTTTCAGACTGATGATTTGACTATGATGACACATGTTCCTTTCTCTTAAAAGAGGGATCCATCTGAGTCAGTGTCAGTGAAAGATGTCTTAGCTCGTGCTGCAGCGAAAGGGTTACTGGAAGGTATTGATTTGGCAAAACCACCCAAGAAAGAAGAGAAGAAGAAAAAGAAGCAGAAAGTAACTCAGCAAAAGAGTGCCATTAAAGAGGCAGTGATACAGTCCAAAATTCAGGAGTTCCTGAATCGAGAAATGAAATTTACCACTATTGATTCAGACTCTTCCGTATCTAATATAACTGCCAGTGTCTCTCAGGCTGTGAACCAGACGAATGGTTCCTTTGTCCTCAAGAAAAGGGCCAAACCCCTCTCAAACTCATCTCTACCTGTGATGTCAAAGAACACCGTTGCTTCAACATCCATGCAAAAAGTATTTGAAAGACAGCGAAACATGAGGAAGCCAAAGTTGGAAGAAAGAGTGATGATCTTGAAGCCTGTTGAAATTGTCTTGCCTCCAGTAATGATGCCATACTTTAACCCACAAGGGAACAGATCTGAAATTTCGTCAAACCACTATTATTACCGTTGGGTTGGAGGAAGAAATGGCATGGTTAGTCCTTCTGCATCCAAAAAACTGATCAGGTCAAAAGAGCCCTCACCATCTTCTACAGCCAAGCATTTTCGCCCATAAGAAGCCTGTCTTATGTATCTGATTGTCATAATTCTTTCAGAAGTCAAAATGTGAACTGCTGTAATGGTAAAAAACAGGTGGCAGTGAAAGCATGCATCTCTTTCCATGCCTGTTATGGGAGTGGCAAGGGATTTTATTATGTAATTGCTACAATCCAGTTGCAGTAAACTTTCAGTGACAAAATGCTTAGATCTAATGTTTACACTCAGATTATATAAATCATTAGGGATAAACTAAGACAAACGTTTAAATGAGCAATAGCTGATTAGAATACAGCAGAGACAGATTTTATCTAAATACACTTGATACTGTATTTTAAGGCAACGAAATATAGTTGCAACCAAAAAGGGGCTTCTAAACATAGAAGTAGGTTATTAGTGCTCGTTCACTAGGAATTTCAATGTATGTTCTTCAGAATTTTGAATACATTGCCTCTTTTTCTTTCTAAAATGGGTTCCAGTCTGTAGAGTGATCTTACAAGACTTCATTCAATCTTATAATCCACTCAAATTTTCTCTTTAAAGACATAATTTTGAAAGTTTGTGACAATATTGGCTTTAAGAACAGACCGTCACTTTTCATTGTCATGTTAATCAGTTTGGACAAGAAAAAAATTCTGTTTTCTTTTATATGGCAGCATAACTACTGCATGGTTTCATTCTGCTACTGCTAGACAGTGAACTTCACTAGGAAGTCAATATACAATTTCAGGTTTATAATGTGGCATAGCAAAATAGAAGCAAAACCTATTAAACAATTCCTGATTACTGCTTTTCTTAACTGTAGTCTTTTGTTCCCTCCAGCTGGTATCCATTATTAGCCAACTAACAATTTTCTACATTCACTTGTAGTATATATTTGGATGACTTTTTACATTACAGTGAAGACAAAGTCTTACACTTCTGCCATTGATTGTTGTAATGATTGAAATGCATTCATACAGGCCTGGCCTTACTATTAGGTAAGAGTAAGATAGGTTACCCAATGCTGGCTTTTTAAAGAATTGCAGAAAAGTTTTAAAGAACTTTTTAAAGAATTGCAGATTGTACTTTGCAGTGTGTTTTCCCCAGGTGTACAAGGGTATGCAGATGAGTCCTAGGTACAGCTCACCCTAACCCCTGACTGGTGTCAAGCATGTGCCTTGGCACCATTCAAGTGCCATTTCATATGGGGGAAGGAGTAGCAGCTTTATGCTGGAGAGCAACAACAGTGCTTCATACCCTGGGTGTTCAAAAGCAGCCATATCAGTGAGGGCAGCAGTGGGGTGGGGAGACTACCCTTCAGAACCCTTTAGGAATAAAGTGCTACTATTACCCTCAAGAGTAGCAGCATAGTTATGCTGACATATTTACGTGCCACCAGTACTGAATGTCAACCACATGAACACAAAACAAACTCTTAATGCAGCTAAATTTATTCTTGCAACAGATTACATTTAAATGTGTAAAAAGTGGACAATACTGGAAAAACTTCTCTTTTTCAAATCAACTACTTCCCGTAATACCAAGAGCTCCTGCTGATAAACTCTGTGTTTCCCCCTTTTTCTTAAAGATAGCAAAATAAATCAAACCTACTTCTTCTCATTCCTCCTTCTCTCATTCAAAAGCTTGCCAAAGTATGATGTTCATAACAGAGCTCTAGAGGTTGAGTGAAGAGCTAATGCAATAAAGATTGCACTTTACTTACACATGTGATGATCTGTTTATTATTACCTAGGTTTCACTGGCTTCAGATTTCTTTTAAAAATAAGTTCTTAATACTTGGTAATAAATCTTTGCATTTAGATTTCCAAAGGGTTTCTTCCACTCAAATATGAAAGACCCTTCTCTTTCCTTCTGCTTTAAAAGTAGTACTACACACAAAGTTTATCACTAAGAACTCTTTGTAATGGAAGTAGGATTGATGCCATTCCATGCAATTTCTTTCCTCTTATAGGTGGTTCTTTATCTGTATGGGAAAAAACCATATTTAAAGAAACAGTACTTGGTTTGTATAAACAAAGTAACAAACAGCATCCAAGAACTGCTGTGGGTTGAGGGAGGGAGAAGAAGGGCATTAATCTGTTACAAATGACCGCAGTTGGGTCTCCTTCCTTCCCTCAACAGAGTACATGAATGAGGTGGTTTGTGAGAGCAGCATCTAACTTGCTTTTTGTGTTTTAAAAAATAATAGAAGTTAGCTTTACACATTATTTTGCCATTTACTTCTACGTACTCAATTAAAAAGGTGACTACAAATAATTACAAAAATCCTCTTGTCTTTTGGCAACCTATAGTACACTGAGATTACTTAGCACTGGATATATTTGCGAGATCACATCCAGTCATAAAGATATGTCAACATAATTGAATATTTCAGTAAAAATAGAATAAATAAAATAAAATATTTAAGCCGTATTTAACAGGTTAATCAAAAAAAGACATGAAATATCCAAGGCATAGTGAACATGGCTGCCTTGCAAGCTATAAAGAATGCATAGATAACAGAAGTGTCACTACCACATTGAGTAAAGTCATTGGCATTTGTTCACACTCAACCCATACATACATTTTGGCCATGGTAAGAAAAAATGCTTGTGTGGTTTTCTTTTGTGATAAGAACTACTGTGCTGGATCAGACCAAGCCCCAGCTAGTCCAGCATTCTGTTTCCAGTCGCCACCAGCCTGGATGCCTGTGGAAGCTCAGAAAGCAGAGCATAAATACGAGGGCCTTCCCTATGGTTTGTTCATTCACATTCAGAGAAAGAGAGATATAGATACTGCCTCTGTACATGGAGAATCCATAAACAATGTTCAGATAAACAACTGTCCGGAACATGTTTAAAAAAGTTTACTTGCAAGAAAATGGAGATGCCACGCTCAGCCAGTGTCACTGAGCACTGAAAAGCAAAGTTTAAAATGCTTTATCAGAGAGAACTTGGAAAAAAAGAGGGTTTGTCTTCTCAATGCTTTAATTTCATGCTCAATGAAGATTGTGCTCAGGGTGGGGTGGAGTCAATTAAATACAAATGAGTTAAGGTTTTATGTGTGAACTGTGTTAAGTTGCTAAATTTACAGGACTGATTCCTATGTTTGTTTAAAAAACAACTAGGTTTTACTGATCCCCCCAACACCTTTTTAAAATGGCTGCCAATAACCAACATGCAGTTTCTGAAAATGGGGAGGACTGAGATTGGAAGAACTTGGCCGAGGGAGACCCAAGCATTTGCCCACTTTAAAATAACTAGGTCCTTAATTTGTCATTTCTGCAGTTACAATATCAAGTTGCCCTATTTTTAGGTCCATTAAGCCATGCAGCTGCATTCTCAGAGTTATTTCTCTGGTGCAGGAGATACATTCCTCTTATACTGACTTTGCATAGGTAGTGATGTAGTTAGCTAGAAAATAAAAAAATTAAGAGAGATGTATGCATTTTATGAACAGGGTCACTTCTGATCGTGTTATCCTGCATTATATACCTCTTGGAGGAAGATCATCATTATGTTTTCCAACCATGTAGATCTTAAAACACTATGGGCTAGTTCACACATGCATGGTTTCACATTGAATGATATGTTACTGAATGCCTGAACTGACTCTGCTGAAAAGCAGCATGATCAAAATGAAATGAACAAGGAGTGTGATGTTGTGGCACAACCACACATGCAAGTCATTCCTTGATGCTCCAGTCATCAAGTGATAAAGCATGCACATGGAAAGCAGTGTTAATCTTGCCTATGGAAATAAAGTAAGCAGAGTTATTGATTTGGCAGCAACTACTCCTTAGAATAAGAATGAAAAAAAGACAACCTTCCTGTGATGTCTCAGTGAGATGGAAATGGAAGTGCAGATGCAATGCAGAGGTGCTTTCTTGGCACTTTGCACTAGTTTTCCACACCTCGCTGTTCGCATTTGCTCTTTTTTAGTCTTAACATTGCCCATATTTTGCACATGCCTCAGAACTAATTTACAACTCTTGCCCAGTCTGATATGTTTGTGTACAAAGAGAATGTACACCCTCATTCATGAAAATACATGTTTCTGTTCTGAATTTTGGTCACAATAGACTTGTCTACAACAGGAAAAACCTATACTGACCTGAATTCTGAGCCTATAGAAACAGATAACACACGACCAGCCTTTAATAGGATTTTTTAAAAACCACCTCACTTCTTGCCTTGCAGTTTCCAGGAAAATCCAATCTTTGTTATGTCCATCTGCATTGGGGTGGCAGTGGGCTAGATTGGTGCATGGCAAACGTTGCCATTTTAAAAAAAAAAAAATGTTCAGTGCTACTTGCCCCAGCCATGTTAAAAAAAACCAAACCTCTTTCTTCCTCACTGCTGCCTTCCCAGCAGAGCCTGCTGGCGAAGTTTCTTTCACTGACCTCAAGGCAAGTGAATTCACCAGTGGAGCTCTGCTGGGAAGGAAACGGGGGGGGGGGGGGAAATAGCACTGATTCGAATTCACACAGAGGAAATGGGTGAACATCATTTCAGTTTCAGTACAGTATATTACAAGCACTGACATAATTACCAAGCAGACTAACAGAGTGAATTTGGGGCAAAACATTCTGAACTGCCACCAGGTTATTTTTGCTGGTGTAGACAAATCCATTGGGAAGTTGATGTAAAAGAAAATGAAGGCAGGACACCAAGAGAGACAAACAGATTCTGCTTCTCTCGTGATATCCTTTGGTTTCCAGTGCGTCACCTGCCCTGCCCATATAAGTATACTGGATTTCATCAACAGATGAGATCCTGCATTGGGAAACGCGCACTGGGAAACCCGCAAACTACCTCTCCTTAACAGCAGCCCTGCCTAAAGCTGGCTTTTTCCTAGTCAGTAGAGAGCTGGGGGAGCAGCAGACAAGCCTTCAGCCATTTTACTGTAGCTGGACACACAGCAACAGCAATCTGCATGGATTGTAGATGATGCCATTATTCTATAGAATAAGGGCTGGAGATTTGTGTGCTGCTCCCTCAATGGCCAAGTTCAGGGGGATGTCACTGAGCAAAGGTGAGTTTGGGGGCATCTTAGTCATTGGACAATTGGTAGTGAACCTTTGCAACAACCAAGAAGTGAGTTGTGAGAGCACAGGGCCAACTGATGCCACCACAATTCAGCAACAGGATGCCAGCCATTATTCATGCAGGAAATACTTTTATGGGAATGGTTGTTCTTGCTAGAATTTTAAAATGCAGCATTCTATTTAATCTCTTGTTTTGCAAATATATGGGGTTGCTATGAAACAGACTTTCATTTTTGTGCCCTCCCAGTGTGTTCGATTAAAACTCCAGTCACCCCAAGCCAGCATGGCCAGTGCTTATATTTGACGCGGGATAGCAGGAGGTAGAGTCCAACACATCGTAGGGCACCACATGGAGGAAAGCTGTAAATAGGCTGATTCATAGCTTAATGTTGCAACGAGTAATATTCATCTGGACATATTGTATACAGAAGGGGGAAATTTGCAATCAGAAATAGGCCATTGTGCAGTTGCCCATATGGGCTGTAATCGCAAACAATGTTACATCTTCAAATGAATACATGGGGGAAAAGTAAAAAGCTAGAGGGAAAAAAAACTACTGTTATTAACATTCTTCATAATCTTAAATTAATAACATATTATTGGGACCAACTACCAGAGTGCTCTGGCAAGAATACTTGCATGACCTGTCTAGACGCTTTGGATCCAGCTGTGTTGCTGCTGGCATTGCTGACTGAATCCAGCACACCTTTTGCTCCATAACAGCAGAATTCACCGTTCAATAAATTTCCATTAATTTTGGTTGACAGTGCCACCACATCTCAAGGATAACAATAGTCTATTTTAGTCAATCTCTTGGTGAGATTTTCTCTCTCATGTTTTACGGTGCACTGCAATGATGCCTGACAGACAGGGAGAAACATCTGGATTCTAGCACTCCAGCTTTTTGTGCAATAGAGAAAAAAAAGTAGTATAAATCTATGTTGCTTATTTGATAGGACAAAAGATTAG
This sequence comes from Sceloporus undulatus, assembly GCF_019175285.1. Lineage (NCBI taxonomy): Eukaryota > Metazoa > Chordata > Lepidosauria > Squamata > Phrynosomatidae > Sceloporus > Sceloporus undulatus. Next base: position 117,553,499 of record NC_056526.1, read on the forward strand.
GAGCCTGAGGTCTTCCCTACTCTTCAAATCAAAAGTTATTTTGTACATAAATTAAGAATGGATAAGATCCAATTCACATTTTAATAGCAGATGGTTGACAGGAATAGGGCTTTACTCATTTATGCAAATAATCTTTTCTCCTTAAAAAGTTTTCTGTGCTGTAAGAGAAGTCTAGACTGGCTTCCCTGTCCTCTCCATATATTCTCTACAGAATGGGACTATGCGCGTACCATCACCATTTCTGCTATTGCCCCAAGTTATGCCTCACCACAGCATAAATGGGGCTTGAAGGCTTTTCCTTTGGCTGTTGTCCAGGTGAACTTGTGCTACGTATTATACGAACAGCAATACAGTACACATAAAAAGGATCACCTAAAATAGCACATAGTGTCAGGTGCCATTAGAAGTTAGGTGCTGTTGTCATGGAATGTGCAGCACGACAAATTTTCTGCAGAATTTTAGAGGTCTAACATTATATTCAGCTTGCATTATACACAACAGCTTCTATAGAATAACTATAAAACATAGCTCCTCAGAAGGTTGCAGATGAGAGGAGGCTTTTTGCTGCAGAAATGCCATTTACGCATGCCTTAAAACTACTGTTTCAGCATCCAACCTAACTGAAAAGAAAATTGAAGATAATTTGAATGTTAAAACCCCAATAGGGAAACATCTGTGGACACTCTGCAACTGATGGTAAGTAAGAACCATTCCTTGGAGCCTTGACACTTCTCATCAAAGTAGTTCTCATCCTATATTACTGAGATTCCATTTTAGATAAACTGAGATTGTTATACTACAGCTTACATGTCAAATTATTTTTTTTAAGTCAAAGTCTATTCTACTGCATGTATATTGTAATGGCTGAAGGCTATGAGTCTTTGTTTTATTGTGTTTTAGATATTACACCTCCCAGCAAGCCAATAATAGCTTGTTTTCCAACTCCCTCAGAATGAAAGTATGGAAAGCCACTGACTAGCATCAATGAAAATGTATGGGGCACTTGAGCTGTAACTAGAGTTCTAAAAAGAAAAGTCAACACACCCTCTGAGACTGTCTTCTGACCTCTTAAATGTGGTTTAGTTTTTCAACAAACATGATTTCAAGACTAAAGGCCACTTCAAAGGTGATGGATTGCTTCGAGGGGTAACACTTCCACGCATGCAAATTCACAAAAATCACACGTGAATAACAATGTGTGACAATATTGCACATCTGTTCCGTTGTGTGTGTCAGGAAGGGATGGGTTCTGGAATATGCAGTGAAACAGACATGCGTGTGATTGTCAGACTTTGTTACAAAACTGCTCACACTTTCCTACAAAGAGGTGCTCCTTGTATAGCAAGCTTCTCATTCTGAACTGTACCTGACTTGCAGACAAAAGGTTTAAAATACTAATCTACTGTGGTACACAAGATGAAAGGTTGATAAATGAATGCATTTTGTAAAAAAAAAAAATAAATAAATAAAATTAAAAAGCTTGGTACTCATATTACAGTAATGCCAGAGTAACGTAAGTCAGTGTTAAAAATGAGGGCAAAGTGCTGCAGGACTGAAGGATGTTTGTGACAAATCCATTTCAGGATGGGGATGAATACCAATCCAGACATGGTTCTCTCCAGAGATTAGGAGTGGCGTGCCATATTCCTTTCTCGTGTATGTGTGAATTTTAGTAATGTTCATCATATTTACAGTTGGAAAACAGACCTTCAATTTCTCATGGTGTGTAACTCACAGCAAAAAAAAAATTACTCATGCTTTTTTCATATCACATGATGGTGGTAAGGACAAGAGAACATGCTTGTCTAATATTATTTTGATAAGGGTAAATTCTCCAAAGACAAAGCATCACTAATTTCAACTGGAAGGCCAAAAATCAGTTCATCTCCTTTCATGTGGCTACTGTATCTTCTGCTAGACATTCTAAGAGACCTGGTTTTCCCACAGGGCTTCTATGGCGTGTCAGTAACGGGGCGTTTCTGTTTCAAAGTGTCAATGAGGGACAATACCCCTCGTTTTACATTAGTTGTGACTCTTCTGGTCATTGAGTCTGCAGGAGGAGGTGGTGGCCGGACTTTCTGTGAAGGAGGTCGGGCTACCAAGCACTTCTGATACCGCAGCTGTAAGAAAGCAAACATGTTCCGCAGTCATTAGTATGGTTCAGTATCTACAGATTTATTGATAACATTCTGGTAAGTCATACTGATATGCCCTGCCCATTAATCTGCATGGGGTCTGGAATTTGCCTCTAAGTGTGCAAGCAGGCACCAGTTGTGAGCTGCCAATTGAAACACAGTCCGAAAGGGGCATCATCAACCTGTGGTTCAATACTTGCAGTGAGGGAATTTTGTTAGGTTGCATGCTCTGTAGGTCTCCCTTGAAACACTGCCCACCCTCAGCAAAACAGCAGATCTTTCCAGATTTCAGCACAATTATTAATTTTTATTGTGAACAACCCTTGACAAGTGATGTGAGGTGGGTGGATGGCTTCTAGAGATATTGCCTTCTCAGTGGTAACACCCTGGTTGTGAAATGCCATTTCCAGAGAAAATCAACCGCTGCCTTCTTTATGAGGACTCCAGAGCATTGTAAAGACTTTTATTCTCCCAAGCCTTTAAAGAGATTTGACTGTTTCAAATAGCTCCTTATATGTTGTGGAGTTTTTCAGTTGTCTTGTTTTATTCTCTTCTCTCTTGGAAATAATTTGATTGATTGTTTGTATTGTAAGGATGGCTCTATGCCCCCCCCCCTAGCCACTAGATAATATCAAAAGTTGCCTTAATCATCTAAAGGTTTTGCTAACAAGAACTCTGCCAGTGTTACACTACACCTTGCTTGAAGCCTACTCAAGAACCATTGTGCTTTGGCCAAAAGCAATGGACACATATCTGAGTTTCTGCCAGCTCCTTTGTCTCCAAAGACAAGGATGCCAAAATCCTAACATCTTCATGGGAAGGCTTTTTCTCAGTCCCACTACCATCCCACAAAGCCTTCTCAGTGGTTGCTCCCACCTTAGACTAGCCCCCTCTCTGCTCTCCATTTGCTGGCAGACAAAAACTTTTCAAGCCGGCTTTAAATACATAATTGTGCCCAGCAAGGCATCTTATCGGGGTGTTTGCTTGGTAAGTTTTGAATGGTTTTGTATGTTTAACTTTATATTTTAAATAATGTAACACTTTTGATTTGTTATATTAATATAATATTTTATTTATATTTTAAAATTGTATTGTTTTATTGTCACCAAGGTTTTGTGAGCTGCCTTGGGTCCAAGTAGGGAGAAAAGTAGTGTATAAATAAATAAATAATAACTATGCATTCCAGAAAACAGCACTAGGTGTAAACATACACTTTCATACCTAACCTTTTTTGCTCAGTCTGCTATTTCCATTTCGAGAGGCAGGCTATAGCTTCAGAGCCAAGGACAACATGTGGCCAGATTTTTGGACTTTCCATTTATTCTCCCATCCCCCTTTTCATACCATCTAGCCGGATGAAATGTTTTGGAGAATCCAGAAGTTGGACACTCTTATATGGCCCTAATAAAGGTATTACCCAAGTCTGATTTTTATTTTTACTCATGGACTATGTCACTATTTCTGCTTTTTATTTTACTGCAAAGCATGTTATGATCATGTTTAAATCATATTGTTTTTCCGTGCATGTTCTGTTTGTGAGTGTGGCAAATTAGCATACTTCTACAAATTGGCATATTTCTACAAATAATCATAGAATCATAGATTCTACAAATACAGGATTGGAACCCAAGTTCCCTTTTATCTGCTGAAGGGACTCTTGATCCAAAGGAAAGTTATCCTGACAGAAAGGAGAGAGGGGGTAGTTTCACTGCTTTTCTTTTTCTGCTGCAGCCTCCTGTGCTACTCCCTATACTGTTCCAGATGATCTCTAGCCCTCTGGGGGTGAGTTTAAGGTTGTGAAGGAGGGAGTGGGAGAGGCACTTCCCTCCCCACTTTTCCATTGATTGGTGGGTCTGTTGCATGGAACTCCACTGAGGGAACTCTCTTTCTTGTGAAGCATTCATTACGCTGCAAACCTGAATGTAAATTAAAAAGTGAGAACAGGGTCTGGTAGAAAATGCTGCCATTTAGATGCTACATATGTGGCCCTCATTCATACACCTCAAGCATATTGTCTGCATTGTCATCAGCCACCAGATGTTCAAACCCAACTAAATATAACTTGATGATCATGATTTGGATTGAATATCACTCTCCTCTCATCTTAAGGGCCTGCTTTGTTCACTCTCAGGTGAGTGCTAATATGTCCTCCACTAGCCTGTGGGAATACTTGACAGTTTTAAAGGATGATACCACCAAATGCTTGGGAAGCAGATGCTAAAGCAGGGCATTCTGGTTCTTCTCATCAATCTTGCAATTTGTTCTTTCCATTGTGTCCTTTTAATAGAGACACATTGTTCTGTTGCAAAAAGCCAGAGCCTGTGTCTTTGCTTCTGATTCCGGATTCTGCTTATCTGGTTGTCAGTCTATGCACGTAATAATTTGCAGTACTGACTTCTAATAGCATTAAAGCAGAAGGGGCAGGGAGAGCTGACAATAATACTTAGAACCATGATGTGAAATGTTAAACTTCAAATGTGGAACTGAAAATAGTGACTGAACTGAAAATAGTGATTGATTAATTAGGGCAATTTTTTATACTTAAATACAATTTCATACTGCATTAACACTAAATACCACAAAATAACAACTCAAGAGGGAGTTAATACTCTCCTTTGTATGAATGTTATACTCTTTATACATATAGTATTATAGTTTTCTGTGCTTACTTACCATACAAGCAGCCTGAACAGCCTCTGACACATTGCCTGCATTGGGTTCGCACCAGAAAACGTGGCACTCAAAATGCTGGTTTCCTGTATCCATAATGAAGGCAAATGTATGGATATCTTTTCCCACACCCATAAAAGACAAGAATCGGACACGACATTCCACCATAATCTCCTCTTCATTCTAGTTAATCAGAAGACTTGTTATTAAAATTTGGTTTTCAAGGCAGAGTTAAAATGCTCATTGCTTAAGTAATGAAATATTGATTTTCTGAATAGCACCAGTTCTGGGCCACATGAATAAAGTTGAACCAGGATTCCAAAAGACACAGAGAAAACAATGACTAAAACTGTTGGCACTGAGCATCCTATAATGGGTTTTGTGTTTGTAAACATCATGGCATCATGACCATAACTTTGCACACAAAGGAGCTGCATATATATGAGAAGCAACTGTACTGACTCAAATAGACATTACTTAATGTTGGAAGTATGGAAAGGAATATATACAAGGTGTCCAAAAATTAACTTTACAGTTTAAATTTTATATAGAATTGAACTTGTAAAGATAATTTTTTGACACCCTAGACATTTGTATGCCCCCAAATTTAATCTACTATAGAATAATCAAAGAATGCTCTTTGAAAAATAACAATATTGTCCACCAGACCTAAGTGCCAATAGACTTTGGTCATGATTCAATTGTGAGTAGAGCTCAGCACTGATCAGCTGGAGGGCACAGAAAAAGAGAAAGTGCTCAACAGTTCAGCCTTTATAAGCCAGTCTGACATTGGCTGTATACACACTGCAGAAGTAATCCAGTCTGACACCACTTTAACTGCCATGGTTCAATACTATGGAATTCTGGGAACTGTAGTTTGTTGTGACATTAGAGTTCTCTGACAGAGAAGGCTGAATGTGCCACAAGCTCCCAGGAGCAAACAAAGTCCCTGCCCCAAACTGCTGGTGCTATCTATGTTGAGTCATTTGTCAAGAAATTTCTGTGGGGAAGCTAGTGAATTGATTAAGGTGAAGAGGAGGAGGAAGAGAATACTGCAGCTGTTGTAAGCACTGTGTACAGAAACGGACATGGGATCTCTTAGGCAAGGCCATACCAAAGAAGGCCTCTCTTGGGCCAAAGATAAGGAAAAGGCAATGGTAAAGATGGCATCACTTCCATCTTCTCAAGGTGATTTTTCTCAGCATTGAGATGAAAGCAAGCAGGCAGTCAATGCTGCTTCAGTTTTCCAGAAGCAGAAATTAAATTTTCATCACTCCAAGAGGAAAGACAAAGCTCACTCAAGAGAAGGAAGGGGTATGTGTGGTTATCAACCTAGCTGTTGTTATTTTTGTGTCTGTGTGTGTCTGGTAATCTGATTCTGCTGCTTTGTTGCTGCCTCAGTCTTCTCCTTTCCTCCTCATTGCATTTTTAAGAAAACCATTTTGCCAAAAAGGTAAAAGACAATAATTAAAAATGGTAATTTAGGATGTGGAATGCCTTGTTTGCAGAAGATGAGGTGTTCAGTTCCTGGTATTTCTAGGTATCTGCTGGGGAACGGGGCTGGGAAAGTCACTGCTGGACCCAATTAGAGAATACTGGGCTAGACAGACCCATGATCTGACCACACAGAATAAGTTCATAAGTCCATATATACACACAAACATCAGCTGGGGCCACAACAGAGCAGAATTAAATATGTTTTAAGTTCACTTAACTTGGTGTAGATTGTGCTCTGAAATACACAAGCCAAATAAGATGGCTTCTGGCTACTTTAGGGGCATGACGTTCAAATGATGTATGCCCCCAAGGCGGCTGGAAGCCTCTCCTGTACCACGAAATCTGACTCCTGGAGGTGCTGGTTTGGGACCACAGCGGTGGACTGTTTCAGGAGCAGGCCATACGGTTGCTATGGTCTCAGTCTGATCATGGCTGGAGCAGCCTCTGGCCATTCTTTACTAGTTGTTTGCTTCGGTCCTGTGACTGAAATTTGTACTGGCCATCAATTTTTCCAGAAATCCTTAGGTTCATATAATTTAACCAAAAGCCTAATTGATATGAAAATTTTCTTTCATATAATGTTCATTAAATTGGCAGTTTTGTTGTTTTTATAGGAGAAAATAGTAACATATGGCAAACCGAAAAGTCTGGAAAATGCCATGCCAGTCATAATTAGTTGCCAAATTTCTTCTACCTTTGCATATGACAGTTGTATCTCCAATAAACTTGAACACAGGGAAGTCTGAAACAAATAAAGGACTGATAAAGAAAAAAAAATCAAATTCTAGTTATCTATTAGGACAATCCATTTACAGAGAGGACTCAAGTTGTGCCTTACTCCTTCACTGATGACTGTCACTGTAGCATCAGCAACATTCATGGTGACAGGCATCCAGTCCTCTCTGCCAGAGGAAGACATCAGACTCTCTATAGCACCATTTAGTGTGTCCATACCTGCAATTGTAGAGGAAGAAAGAACACCAGATCAGTCCACTGGTTCTACTAAAACACCAGCAACACCTGGTTCCCATTTGCCTTGACTAAGCCTATTTCCATCTGTTTTGTTATAAGATCTCAGGAAAACTACAGTGGGGCATACTGGCTAGGGTTGTGGAGAGCTGCAGACCAATAACTTCTGGAGGGACATACTTATCATAGCCTTGATTTGTATTTCTAATTTAAAAAGAAACACAACATAGATTCTGCAAGTCTGAAACCTGCCCAGTTTTGTAAGCTTGTGGGTTGGCCTGTCTAAGTATTAATCTTTATGAACTGGTTTTAAAAAAAATTCCATAAAAAAGCAACTTAGGGGCGAAACAGACTAAATAAAAAATAAATAAAACTTTTATTTTTATCCCGCTTTTCTGTGACGAGACAATCAAAGCGGCTCACAATACATTAAAATATCCACATTCAACATTATGTTCCCAAACCCTCCCCCAAAACAGGATTAAACATGATACAATTAAAATTGTAGATTAACACAATAAAAATATAACGAGGACACAGTGTGGGCTAATACATGATGAGCCCTGAAGGAGAGGCTTCTGGCCATCCCTTTGATCGCCGGGTTGGGCTGCGCAACTGCATGCCACGCCCCTATCCTGGTGTTTTCTCGGCTCCAAAAGAAGAGGCAGAAAGCCACTCCTTTTTAAGCTGGGGAAAAAACTAACTTTGCTACCGTGGCAGAGGCTTATTGGAGTGTCCTTGGCATGGCACGTGTAAATGTCATGCCACCGTGAAGCTGCTGCACATGCGATTAGTGTGCAGGTTCCCAGAAGCCTGGGGGTATGCACTGTCTGAATGCCATGCCTCCACACTGCTGGTAAGCCGGCTGTTACTGCAAGTCTGTTTTGTCCCTTAGTTTCAGAACCTAGTGTGTGATCTTAAGTCACATTATGCATGCCTAAATATTACATGAGTGTTGTCAGCATAAAATGAGAGTTAATTTCTACTTGCATCTGAAGAAGTAGACTAAGTCTATGAAAGCTCATGTTTCAACTTCTTCTGCATAGTTATCGATTCAAGGGTGCTACAAGATCCCTTTGCATGCTGCAAGTAGTTAAGGTAATGAAGGTAGTAATGGACAAAGATGTTTATACATACCCACTGGCCTAGCTACAGGTAACATGCCCAAATACTGTACATGAAACTTCTGCACCAGCTCAGTCTTTGGTGTTGGGAAATCTACTGCATGGGAACACACACACATGGAAGCAAAAATCAATTTCACCTTATCAACATTCACATCAGGGAACAAAACCATCCTTATTTCAATGACAGAAAAAAATGACCAGATAATTGAACTCTAGGGGATACTGTTATTGATCCCAATAAATCTGTGTTCCTTCTGCCTAGTTGGTTTGTTTCTGATGGAATTAAAGAAAAGTGAACCATTACATTATATCCTTGTAAAAAAAATTCTCTCATGTGAGACAGACAGAAAGAGAGGGAAAGAGAGAACATATTGTGTTCCACTCTTACCTACACATGCCCCAAATCCACAGGATTATGCTCATGTTCAGCACAAAGTCTGGGAAAGGAGCCATAGCTTAGGGGCAGAGAAGATGAGCAGGGGATTGTGGGAATTTTATCTTAAAAATTAGCCTTTCCAAGCTCTGGCTGAGTCAGAACATCTTTAGTAAGAAAGCGCACAAGATCCATGACAGCCATAGCCAGGCAGACTCACAAGAGCAGATTAGGAACTAGATGTGCTTTGTAATATTAACCGACCTAATTTAGACTTCCCAGACTAATATACAACACCAAAACACCTCCAGAGGAGGTATTTGAGGTGCATGGGAGGGGCACTTAGTGAAAGATGCCCCTTCCTGTCTTAAGTTAATTTAATTGTTTTTCAGTGGAAATCAAGCACTGGATCATGTCCTCAGGGTGCTTCAAGATGGCCAGATGCTAACACTAAAAACAAATTGGCACTGTGTATTCCATCCCTCCCTCCCACGTTTTTTCTGGAATGAAAAATGTTGTCTAAAAGCACCCTACCTTGCCACACTTTCACAGACAAGCCATAAATAATACTGTTTTAGAATATTTTAGCCGTTATTTCAGATTAATAACAGTAATTTATTAGAGAATGTACAGTGAATAAAATATTCTACCCATAACGATACCTTGCAAGGGAACTTCAAGCGTAACATTTGTTCGGTCTTGTAAGGAGCTGCAAGCTACAGCTTTGGCATTCTTCCGTTCAGCCATAATCTGGAGATGGTGAGAATGCAAGGTTTTTATCTCTAGTCAAATGCTACAGTGATATATATGTGTGTATTGTGTGTCTTCTGGCCATTTCCGACTTATGGTGACTCTAACACAAACCTATCACAGGGTTTTCTTGGGTTTCATCAGAAGGGTTTTCCCATTGGTATGTTTTATCCTAGTTTTAAAAATTATGATTTTAAAATCTTTTAAAAGATTTTACATTGCATTTTATATTTTAATATTTTAAATATTTACATTTATATTACAGGTTGATTTTTCCTTACCCGAAATTCCATATACAAACTTGGCTTCATGCTCAATATTATTTAAAATATATTGTATAATATTACTGTCAGTCTATGTATATAAGGTATATATGAAACAAATGAATTTTGTGTTTAGACTTGAGTATCATCTCCAAGATATCTCATTACATACATATATGCAAATACAAGTATTCCAAAATCCAAAACACTTCTGCTCTAAGCATTTTGGACAGGGGAGACTCAACCTGTATGTTTACACTTATATAAATATTTTATATATATTTATATATACAAATATATTGTAACTAATGTTGGTTAAGAAGGTGGGCAGACTCAATCCCATGCATATCCTCTAAGAAGTAAATCTCGCTGACTTCAATGGAGCTTACTTTCCAGGACAGCTGACAGATAGTTAAACAGTGCCCCCAAATCAATCACACCTCACAGAAAGATTCTATTCCTGATAGCATAATATGCTGTTGAAAAGTGCAGCAGACCCAACAGGGATGACTACACCAAGTTATCTGCCAAAGTGACCAAGGTTGTTTTAAGACCCAAATCAGGTCTGAAACCAGACTGCAACACATCCAAATATTCAACTTCATTCAAGAAAGTCAAGTTGCATTTCCATCATATGCAACAATAAGGGCAATACGGCCATGGACAACTCATGTGTCATCTCAAAAACTTCCTGCTTTCCCAGGTACAAAGCTACACATTATTCTAAGATGCTGGGTAGCTTGGCCCTGAGAGGCCTCCCACAGGATGCTGTCCTGGGTGTGGAGTGGTAGAAACTCAGGCCCTGGGGCTGAATCCATATCTCCAGGGGTTCCAATTGGACTTCTGGGGTCCTGAGCTGGCAACACGCCCTTTCCCATCACCCTTTCAGGGAGGAGTAAGAAAGAAATAAGAAGAGCACTTGCCTTAGAACAGATTTCGTGCAGGCTTGTGGCAATGGCTTTTGCTGGTGTGTCACATCGAAAGACGTGACATTTTAAAATCCTAGTCTCTCTGTCTCTTGCTACATAGGCAAAGTCCCTGTGCAAACAAACAAACAAACAAACAAAAACAAAGTATAATAAAAATCAGCAGCACACACACATAATAATGGTAGTAATTATGATGTGACACTTTTTTTAAAAAAAGACACCAAATTGGATGGAACATAATTTTGTTTCTGCTCATGAGGAGCACCAGCCCTTTTGCCTGCCTACTTTGTAGGAAAAAAAAACACATTCAAGCACCCAGGAAGGCTTGTTCTGAGTTTCCTTTCCCTTACTCTGACACTTCAGCTGGCAGCTTAACATCTGCCAGGGTTAGTGTCAGGCTTCTGAGTGAGGGAACCCATGGTCTTCCAGATGTTGGTAGAAACAAACTCTCACAGCTTTAGCCAGCTTAGCCAATGATCAGGGACGCTAGAAGCTGTGGTTCAACAACAGCTAGAGAGCTATAGGTTCCTCAGGCCTGCTTTTGAAAGTGCTTCTTGGAAAAACAGAGGAGTTTATTTTTGTTTTCCCAAATGTTTTATCTAGGGTAAACATCTTGTCATGACCTCCCAGAGACTATTTAGGAAAGGCATTAGAATGATGGCCCTCTCCAGATTCAGAACCTATGTCACTTTTGGTCAAAAGAACCAATGTTTTTGGCTTGGCTCTCTAATGTATTGCTATTATGCACAATTAAACTGCCCCATGTGCTAGCTATACATGCCTAAGGCACACATCAGAAGAACTGTGTGTATGTGATATTTTGAAATGCACTGATTATGTCATTAAAATTATTATGATTTTATGGTGCTCTTCGTACAGACTATTTTTTTAAAAAAAATAACTTTATCCAACCCTTTAAAATGCCTTTATATAAAAAAGTTATTGTTCCAATCCTCTCAAAACTCTCTCTCTTATTTGTTCACATCAAAGCCTAAAATACTGATTGCTATATTAGTTGTTGAGAGACATATAAACTACTGCTTGCTATGCATGCCATGGTTCCACAAAGTTGGCATATTAGCTGGCAAATCTGTCGCCACAGGCAAGAAAACTGCATCAAGAAATTTCTTCACTTTTTTTTCTTAAACCAGTCATGCTGGGCAGAAACATGAGGGGTATGAGGAGGGAGAGGAAACAAGCAACCATCTGCTGTAAAATCATCTATCAACATTAGCAATCAAATGCAAATCTTTCTTTCAGCAAGGTTCTGAAGATAGGTTGACTTCAATGATGAATCTTATTGAGTAGACAGATTTTAAAAATAAAGTGGGCCCTTGGGGTTTGTTCCAGGACCCACCATGGATACTATAATCCTTGGATACTCATGTCCTATTATATACAATGGTGTAATAAAATGGCATCCCATATATAAAATGGCAAAATCAAGGTTTGTTTTTTGAATTTTGTGTGTGTGAATATTTTCGAAATATGGTTGGTTGAATTCATGGATACAGAAGGTTGACTGTATTATTCCCCCCCCCGCCCTTCTTGAAAGTCAAGTGATTTCTTACACATTACTCTAAGAAGTATGTTTTGTGGTGGATGGACTCCAGAAAGCATGCCTGCCCTTTTATCTCACCTCTCTGTTTCTTTCTTTGATCTATGAACCTTTTAGCTACCTGCCTGCCTGCAGAGATCATGTCCCCCTTCTTCCAAATGTTAGTCCTTTGTCTCCCTTTGGCTGGGAAGGGAGCATCCATGAGGCTCTGGTCTCAGGATGGACACTAGCCAACCTCCAGACATGAAAGCCAGCCTTAAGGGTCCTTCTGTGGAAGTTTAGGCGATCTTCTTTTCTCTATCTCCTTTCCTATCCCATGATGAATTTCCTGAAACAATAAATGTAAGTTTTCCTTTTTTTTTGACCTTACAAGAGCATCTTGAGTATTTTTTCCTGTTTCTACCAAAAGCTCATACTGCACTGACTTTGATGCACTCTGCTTGAGATAGATGCCAAATATTCCTGTAACATCACCATTATCATTATTATCACTGTTACTACTACAAAAATAAATCTAAAAATAGGGGAGGAAGCCCCCAATTGCCTTATGTACAAGTAACAAATACACATAATTTATTATATGGGAAGAGTAACAATTACCAGATGTTAAAATTATGCAAAGAGAGCTTGTAGCGCCTTTGACACTAACTGAAAGAAAGAAGTTGGCAGCATGAACTTTCACAGATTTAAGTCTGCTTCCTCAGATGCATTTAGAAGTAGACAAGTCTATGAAAGCTCATGCTGTCAACTTCTTTCTTTCAGTTTGTCTCAAAGGTGCTACAGGATTCCTTTGCATAATGAATAGTAATAGTTCAATAGTGCAGAGGGTGCACATTAAGGAGTAACACAATTTAGGAATAATTGCTTCAGGATACTGAAGAGAAGCAGTGCTCAGGGGAGATGGGCATGAGTAAAGACTTAGGCTTTGAGAGTGTGGCAGATATAAACTTTTGCCAAGGGTTTTGCTTACAATTAGCATTTGTATTCCTACAACCTTTTGCTTTCTTCAAAGCCATATGTGTGCACATTAGCTCAGTCCAGTTCCTGTCATCATTGTTTGCTATTCTGTTACATTCTTCCTAAGCCAGGCAGTTATTCACATATTCTGCCTCTAGCCTAGACAGACATTTGTGATAGGATATAAATATACAACACGACACGCACCCATATTTTGATGCTATGTTGACTGTCATGACTCCATCCTGTTGAATCCTGGAATTTGAAATCTGAGGTGGTATACAGAACCCCCAGAATTACAGCACTAGAGCTCTATATCAGAGTGCCCCACAAAACTGCAAATCCCAGAATTTTGTTAGAGTGCAATCAAAGTGATGTAACTGTGTAGTGTGGATACAACCCAGATTATGCTAGTTGTCCTCGAAAGACCAATGTATGGATGCAAATTCATATTCAGATATTTGATCTGGTTTTATTGAAAATTAGAGGTAATGATTTATAAATCTTCTTATTCCGTATTGCTGTAATGTCAGAATATCGTCAAATGCCACTGGGAACCATATAGTGTATTCTTTACTTTGCATATCATTTTAAATAATATACAAATTTAAAAAATGCTAGTTGCCCTTTGGATTTATGATGTCTTTTGGATTTGTGTGTGCATGTGTATTATATTCATATCCTCTTCTATATTTTATGATCTCAGGGCAGCATACAATAAAATCAGTTTAACCAATTGAAAAATATAAAACAGAATTTTTTTTAATTAAAATAGACTAAAAGTGAATTAAACAATGGGACAGGTTATAACAGAATAAATCAGATCAGCAAAAATGCATGGCTTCCTCCTTGTTGCCATTTTGTTGCCAAGGGAAAATTTTATGTTCTGCGGGCCTTTTTAGGAATTGACTGAGAGAGTTTTTAATGTGTGCTGTTTTACTGTGTGCTGCTAGGCTGGTTTTTATCTTTTGTCGTTAATAGGAATTTGCCTCTCCCCGAATGATTCAGGGATGCTGGAGGGGAGCCAGTGATATCCTGACGTTTAGGTAGCGCACCAGGCTTTCACACACACATGCTTCCTAAACAATTTAGCAGCGTTTACTAGTGCTTAAGCACTTATCTGAAGATCTTCTATGTTGTAACACTACTCAGTTTAAAATGTTTGCCAAAAAAATGCTCCGAACATTGTTTTCCAACATCTACCATATACTGTTCCATTTTTTTAAAAGACAGTATTTAACAAAATGTTCATCTTTTATGTATGTACTTACTACACCTCTCCTGCTAGTGAGAGTCTGCAACATCACCAAATTAGAGTGAGCTGCTACTCTGTACCAAAGCCAGAAAGCAAGTCGATGGGAAGGAGGAATCAATACAATGCTATTGCATGCAAGGCTGTGGCTTGGCTTTCTTGATCAGCTGTAACACAAAAGAGCATTTCTTTAATTTAAGATGCTCAATTTAGCTTATTATAGAACAAAGGAGGCAAACAAGAAAATTTGGAAAACAAAAATTATTCAAGTTTTTTTAAAAGAAAATGAAGAAGAGCTAATCTTTGGAACTAATTGGCAGAGCTTGGGTTGTTGTGCTTATTTAACACCTGGTTAAGCAACATTTAACAGTGCAATGATGGTTAATTATAATGACATATAACAGAACATATGTGCTGTCCAGTGAGAACTAGGCTGGTCATTACACTAATGCCTGGTGAGACATCCTTATTAAATGCAACCTGAAAGATGTTAACACATATCTCTCAATAAAAAAAGAAACAATACCGATACATTCTGACTGCAAGAGGTTGCATTTTTAAAAGGTATAAAGAGATAGAAGGGGAGCCTACCTTTCCAGTATGATACTCTTTTCTCTGAAAAGAGAAAAATGGTGTATAGGATTTTTTAAAAAGTGGTTCTGAGATTTAGAATGGTTTAGACAACAAAAACCAGGAACTGTCATAGAAAAAGTGATGACAGGTTCCTAACATGAGAATGCCTTTGCTCTCAACAAAAGCTGGTTTTGAAAAATACTTATAAAAAGAAAATAGCTAGTACAGTAAAAAAAAAAACAAAATCAAAGTGTGGATGGATTGTAAGAGGCATCTCCATACTTCCATGGGTCCTAGTTTTGGAGCTGAGAGGACACCAACATTCACAAACACCCATGTATCAAACATACTCTTATTCAGGGAAGAGCTCAGTTCTTCCTCAGCTTTCCCACTTTGTCGATAGCAAAAAACAGACATGCTTCATTTTGCTCTCTTTAGATTTTTGAGTGTTGTGACTTTCCCTCCTCTTCCCAATGTCATCATCTGTTGACTAAGCAGCTTCAGTCAGCTTCTTGTAAGCCTTTCCTGAATCCTTTCTCCAAGATGGAAGCGAAAGGAGACAATCCAAGTGTTGCCACCATTATAGGAGTGTTGGCATGTGGATTCCCACTACAACACCACACTGCTGCTATTGTTAATCCCAGAATTCTCACTGTCTTGGACCACCACTGGGGATAGATGTAGGCTTTTATTTTAATAATTAAACTTCTGTTTCTTTATCCAAGAATCTCAGGATAGCATTTAGTACCTTCCCCTTTAATCCTTTAAACATCCCTATGAGCTAAATTACGCTTTCAATAAGCATCTGTCCCAAGATCACACTGTTAATTCACTGGAAAGTATCAATATTCTTTTAATGCATACGGAATCTTTACACAGAGTAGGTAAGGGGAAGGAGAAGGGAAAATAAGTCCCCTTTCTCCCATATGCTCTCTCTTTCTCTTAAAACACAATGACCCTATGGCCCAGGCAGTTAAGCTGCCCTTAACTCTGAAGTATAGCATTCTACCCCAATACAAAAGGCTGATCCACAGGCTTTTGCGTCAGCAGGACTGCCTGCCATCCACACAGACAAACAGACAAGAGTGAAAGGAGAGGCTCCTCCACATTCTGCTTTTGTAGGTACATGTCAGGACTAACTGAAGCCCATAGATTTTGAGATAAAAACATGAAATCTATGGATGGTCCCTAGTGTAGTCATAAGTGGTGGTGGTGGTGGTATCTACTAATGATACAAAGGTGATGTCACATGGGACAGTCCCTGGTGTTTTAAGAATTAAGCGTCAACTACAATACACACACACACACACACACACACACACACACACACACACACAAGCACTTTGAAGGCAACCCTCTTGCCTTGTGATTCTTCCACGTGCCCTGACATGTGGAGAAGAGGGACTAAGTCCTGAGACTCAGAGCCAGGCCCTAATATTTAAGAATCTTATAGCACTGGTACTGGAGTGGGTAAGAGGCATTGCTTCCAACACATGTTTGCACTAACGCTCTTGTCTGAAATTTACTTGCCACATTATTAAGTCCTAGCATTCTGCTCAAGTTACTATTGTAATAAGCAATCCTGGATCATCCAACAGTTGTGTTTAAGAGATACAAGTCCCTTAATTCTTGTACACAATTAAGAGTTTTGCATGTTTAGCAACACTGCAGCTTACTTTCTTCTCCTTCTGAGAAATGTAATTGTTCCTCTTCTCAGGAACCCAATAGAGCAGATATCTGTTCTACTGTCATCACTGATCGCTCTGACACTTAAATTATTTAGCCTAAATCCAACAAATAGGCCCAACTAGAATGGCCTCAATGAATCAACTATTCAACAGTAAGTCAACACTTACGTAATTCTCACTGTTCCAGTGGCTCTACCATGTCTTTTAGGATTTAGACCCAGATTTTGTATTTATTCAGAATTTCAGAATACACCATTTCTCGTGTATTTAATGTTATTTTTCTAGATCTCTTCAGCATACTGTAGTTTGTACCTAATTCTTTTCTAATTCTTCCTTAAAGCAAATTTACATGAGGAATGAAAATAATGATTTAAAAAATGTTGTCATTAAACCTAGACTTGTACTCTGGTCAGCCAAATTATTTTCTGCCATAGAACAAAAAAGAAAAACAAAAGGTACATAGAACAATGTCTTTTTACAGTCCTTCAGTCTTCAATATACTGTTTTGTTGAAGTCAGTATATCTCACTTTTATTTCTTGGGCCTTGCTTCAGAATTTCACTACCATACTTCCTTTTCCACATTAAGCAAAACAATACTCCTTCGGTTCCTTCATGAAGCTCATGAAATATGAATACTAAGGAAAATCACTTGCTTATTCCTTATCACTGCTCCAGGGCCCAACAAGGAGAGTGTATTGCTGTGACTCATAGAGTGTGAGGCTTGAAGAGAAGAATTCCAGCAGTGACTTTCATAGCCACTGAGCTCCATTAAGTATATGGTTTTAGACTGTTCCTGGTAGGAGCTGAATAATCCCCTTTGACTTCATCCCTGAAACTTATATATAAACATATATACATACATACATACATACATATGAGGAGGTCTGGAAATGTAACATTTAAAATAGCTTAAAGGTGGATTGCAAAAATATAATGCACCAGAAATCATCTAGTTCTATCTGATCTCTTTCACAGAATAAAAATAATAAAAGTTTAATATTAGTAACAACATTAATTTTTGCAACAGCAATGACATTTATTCACTAAACCAAGGGTGGGTGACTGTGACCCCCCAGATGTTTTTGGACTACACATGCTATCACCCATCACAACTGGCTATGTTGAGTAGGGCCAATGGGTGCTCTAAAACACCCAAAGACATCTAGAGCACCACAGTTGCCTGCCCTGACGTAAACTTACTAGGTATTGTATGAAGATCCCTGGTTATGTAAGCACTGCAAACAACAGCTCAACAAATGAACAACAGTTGAGGTAGTTGGGATAATTTATTCTTTCATACTTTGGTTGCTAAATGGTGTCAAGTCAACTCTGATTTATGGTGGCCCCATGACTGAAAAACCTCTAAGTCACTGTCAGACAAACAACACTCTCGTGTGTGTGTGTGTGTGTGTGTGTGTACGTGCACAAGTGTGTGTGTGCAACAGGAGAGTCACTTCATAGGAACTATGCTGTGAATAAACTCCTGCAAGAAGAACAGCAGTTTCATCTTATGACTCTGTGAACATCCTGCTACAGAAAAACAATTTCCCAAAATCTCATTTGAGTTACCAAACATCTCATTATCAACAATACCAAAGTTACTCAAGATTATGTTGGAAGTAACATAACGGAGAAAACAATTATAAAAACCACAAATTTAAGAACCATACTCAATGTGGTTTATAGCATGATTAAAATGTACCAAGAAAAATTAAGAAAATTTGCATGATTACTTCTAGTCTGGATACTTTGGGTACTAAATGGTGTCAAGTCAATTCTGACTTATGGTGGCCCCATGACTGAGAAACCTCTAAGTCATTGTCAGACAAACAATAAGGTATCATCAACTGCCCTGTTCATCGTCTTGCAGATTCAAGGCTGTGGCTTCCCTGATTGACTCTATCTATCAGGAATGCAGTCGTCCTCTTTTCCTACTGCCTCCTACCTTGTTGCTGCTGCTATTGTTGCTGTTAACTGCCATCAAGTCGATTTCAGCCCATGGCGACCCTGTGGATAAACATCTCCAAGACTCTCTGTCCTATACTGCTCTGCTTTGTTCCTACAAACTCATACCTGTCACCTCCCTAACAGAGTCCATCCATCTAGAATGTGTCCTTTTTCTCTTTCTGCTTTGCTCCATCTTTCCTAGCCTTCCTTTTTCCAGTGGCCTCTTTGTCCTAGGAACAGATTTCCCATGACTATCAGATGTGTTGGCATTCCCATGTCCTTAAGGGTGTTCCATGGCTTTTCATGATTAATGCAGTCAAAGGCTTTGCTGTAGTCTATAAAGCACATGCTGATTTTCTTTTGGAATTCTCTAGTGTACTCCATTAAGCCCTTATATGTTTGCAATGTGGTCCCTAGTGCCTCTTCATTTCCCGAATCCCTCTTGAACCTCTGGGATTTCTCTCTCCATGTATGGTTGGAGTCTCTGTTGCAGATTTAACATAATTTTGCTTGCTTGTGAGATTAGTGTTATGGTCCTATAGTTGCTACAGTCTTTTGTGTCTCCTTTTTTGTGGGATGGGGATGTATGTTGATCATTTCCAATCTGTTGGCCATCATTTTGTTTTCGATGTCTATTGACATAAATTGGTTAGCACTAGAGTTGATTCCGTCATTGTGGATTGCAGCGGTTTAATTGAAATATCATCTGCTCCTGATTGTTGGTTTTTGGGTTTTTTTCCCATTTCTCTTAGTGTAGCTTCTTCGTTTTTTAGGATTGGGGATTCATCTTCATATGGCTCTTCATTCCATGTGCCCTTCATTTTATCATTTCTTTTATATAACTCTTCTGTGTATTGCATCCAATGTCTTTTTATTCTTTCATGTGCAACCATTCTCAAACTGCCCATGCTTAGAAGCAAATGAGATATCTGTATTGCTCTCTTTATCACCCAATATTCCTTCCCAAATGGAAGCTTATTTCTGGGCAGGAAAAAAACAACACCCTGATACTAAACTGAATATTGTCAGGTTACAAAGACTTGCTTGCTTCTACCACTTCATAAAACTGATACAGGCTGCTTCCTTAACAATGGGAAATCTCCCTCTGGAGCAAGAGGAAGCAAGCCAGCCCTTGTTGCTGTCTCTCCTGCCAATCAAATTGTTACCCCTCCTTGAGAAACTCTGGCCCAGTGGCTGCAAATCTTGCTATCACGATGGCTTCATAGACATCTGTTCTTCCCATGTCTACAGTTTAGGATTATCAAACTGATGAGATTTTGTAAACAATTTATTTTTAATTTTTTGTTGAGCTGGAGGTCAAGATGTAAATGTAGGACAGCCCCTGCCAGCCTGCTATACGTCAAAGATGCTGGACATGAGAATGATGAAGACTACAAAGTGAAGGCCATCAAGCTGAAGACTGATCTAGGATTGTGCATGCCCTATCTTATTGGGAAGTCCTGATTTCTTACCTCGTTTGGAAAATTGTAAATTTATTTTATCATTTGCATTTTACTATTTTTTATATAACATTTGGATGGCACTCACTAAAGATGAGCATCAAAAATTCATCCAATAAGGCAAAAATTTTGTTATGAAAATTGATGCCCAATAACATGCTTGCTTCATTATGCTATGCAGTGCAACAAATGCTATTGATGAAAGACAGGAAGAAAATAAAAAAAGAGAAAAATATTTTACCTTTCTCTGAATCCCGGAAAAGCATGGAAAAACAGAGCAGAAAGAGTTAGAAAGCAGTCACATGGACATCTCCATCCTTGCTATTAACATGCAATAGTCTTTGTCTGTTCTTGCTGAACTACACTGCAAAAATTCTGTCTCTGTTGAACCTAGATTTTGGTTCGACTCCTGTTGTGACCAAGTCAGTAAGTATTTTAGGAAACATATAATGAGGTCAACAGGTATCAGTCAAATTTAGAAAGGCAGGCAGCACATAAATATCAGGCTGAAAATAACACACACAAATAAGGGAAGCAGTTGGCAGAAGTGTGTTTGGAAAGCTAATCACATGAGTCTTTGCGCTTCCTAGAGAAGTTGACATTTAAAAAGACAATGCCAAAAACATCATGGCTTTACACTCCAGCAGTGAAGCTGTTTCATCATTATTAGTGAAGTAGTTTTATTAAAAGCAAGAATCTTTAAACTTTGATATCTTTAAACTTTGCAATGCACTCACTAATATCCTTCGGCATACCATTATCTCCAAATTTCACCCCCAATTTGCAGTTTGTGGAATGTACTTTTACTACTGACTTCATAGGATATTAAAATCACCCTTGTGACATTCATGGCAATCAAGTGATTTATACTACATTTCTGAATATACAAATTACATCAATACAGATGTAAATAATCTAGACAGCCAAAGTGTGTTACTAATCATCTATTTTAACAGGATTCTGCCATTTGGCTTCCAGCCCACTGCCAGTGGTTCTCAGGCTGTAGTCCTCCACATATTTTGGACTTCAACTTCCAGAACTGCTCATCACTAGCTATATTGGTGGGGTTTACATCTAGTACCTGAAGCCCAAAACATCTGGAGGGCAAAAAATTGCGAACTACTGACCTATGGTATGGTAATAACCAGGATCAGAATCATAGGCCCGTTACAAACGGGCCTTAAAGTATGCGACGAGCGCGTACTAGGGTTAGGAAGGGGCGGTGCTTCCGCACCCCTTAACTCTAGTACGCGCTCTGCGCGTAGAAAATGGTGACGGCCGTTCCACACTGCCCCGCCATCACTACGTCACGACCGCGCCGCTTCCAAACGAGGCGGTGCAGTTGTGATGTATTTGGGCCACGCCAGGGCGCCTTTTCCGCAACCCCGGAAGGAGCTCCATTTCGGAGCTCCTTCCTGGCTTTGCGTCGCTGGGCGCAGCCTTCAGACGGCTGCGCCCAGCGACGCAGAGGAGAAAGGGGCCAAGCGTCCCCTTTCTCCTCCTCCCTGCCGCCGCGGGGTGTCCTTAGCGCTTGAAGCCCCAAGGACACCCCTTTACAGGCTGCAGTGAAGCGTCCTTTTGCCGCTTCCCTGCAGCCTGCAAAGCGGCGGATCGGGGCCTCGGAGGCTGCCGGTCTGGCAGCTGAGGCCCCGATACAGTGGGGAAACTGGCGGGTACAGGTCACCGCTTTTCGGCAGTCTGTAACCCGCCACAGAATCAGCCCTTGCAACTTCTTCAGAATAAAATTGAAATAAGTTATCTTTAAAGTAATTTCTCCTTAAGTCCTACAATGATAAATATTGACAATGACAAATGCCATTTAAACCAAAATTGGGTGGAATATTAGTGAATTCAAAAGCTTTGTTGTTTGCAATGTATTTTTTCAGGTTCTTGACAGTATTTCATAGGAACAACTTTGCTTCAAGGTGAAATTAAGACTTCAGAATGATGCCACCATCATTTCCAAATTAAAATCTAAGTAAGAAATTAAGCATTTAGAATATGGATGGCTGATAGAGTGCAGAAGGAGAAGGCAAGTTTAGATATATCTTTCCTCTAACACCCAACTTACTTTAAAACACCGAACAGTCCTAATGCAGGGTAAGTAAAGTGTGGCCCCACAGATGTTGCTAGACTGCAACTATCAGTCCTAGCCGCCATAACCAATGATGAGGAATGCTGGGGGCTACAGTTCAACTGCAGCTGCCTACACTTATCCTGAAATCATCATCATCATCATCATCATCATCATCATCATCATCATCATCATCATCACCACAAAAGATTCAAGCAAAACCATAATTGTTTTCTAATAACTTCAGACTTTATGCCAAGGTAATTCAAATTTTGCATTATTCAAAGCTAAATTCTGCAACCTGCAAGTACTGTAATATGAAAAGCAACCATTTTACTTAATTTTGCGTGTTCTTCTGTTTTGGACAAAAATGGGAAAGGGCAGGGAGCCATGTAAAGTATTGAAATCCCATCCTGGACCCTGGAAGTCTTATTCATCATTGAGACATGCCTGTGTCTGTAGGGTATTGGATACACAGTCAAACATATATTCATGATCATATAGTCATGACAATGTAAAAAAAAAACCAACACTTTGTATTATCAGAAAGCTCAATTCCATGTTCAGTGCCATATTATCACTGTTCAACTTATACAGAATTGTGGTATATACAGAGTTCTGAACACTGTTGTTTTATTCCTGCTTCACAAAGCTGACAATAATATGAGGAGAAAAGAAAGGAAAGAAAGAGGAAGGAGGGAGGGAGTTATGGTTCCCTGGATGCTCTTTTTTACAACCTGATATGACTGTGGCTGGACTAGCACTTAGTTCTACATCAGTGCAACAACACAAAGCATGACATCATGGAGGAAGCACTCAGAACAGGGTTGCCAATCTATAAGCACCATCTGGCAATTGTCTGTAGCATTATTTTAATACATATTTTCCTAGCCTAACTCAACGCATCAGGGTATATACAGTACTTTGAATATTTGGTTAGAATTGGCAAACATTTAAAAACAATCAGACTGAGTTGATAATAATGTTTTAATTGATAGGTTTACTCTGGTAAACTGTACAGTGCACCCATGCCACTGCGAGCACGAGCCCCATTACTTGTACTGGGGCTTGAGCATACGCATTATTTCTTTTATGCGGGGGGTGGGTGGGTCCGGAATGGATCCCCGCGTAAAAGAAGGGCCCACTGCATTCCTTTTCTTGGAATAGCAGAGCATGAAGAATCAAGAAGCAAGAAGATATTGCAGAATGGGGCTTCATGATGTCACTTAGATGCATACTCCCCCACCACCCATGTTTCTGTCTGTCAGCATTCATACTGACAGTATCTCCATTGATTACACCACTCACTTGCTCCTGCTAGAAGTCATGGTGTGTTGAACCATTTCACTTGTTGACTGCTGAAATCTTGAATGTTAATTAATCACTTGTAATACTCTGCATCAATTCTGACACTTTGTATGTAAGTGAATGCCACCACTAAATTTGATATTGAAAAACAATATTAAGCTTATCGCACAGGCCCTGGAACGGGCCTGTCACGTTACAAAAAGGGCGTAATGGGAACGGGAGGCAGCATAGAACGCACAGAAGAATGCTGCCACCGCCACTGGAAGTTCCCATTGCGTTCCGCATGCGTCCCAGAGGGGGTGATTTTCAGGAACACTTCTAAACCGTTCCTGAAAATTGCTCCCTGGGGAACACATCTGGAATGCAATGGACCCATACTATGTAGAGTTTAATAACCAACACTTTGTACCTTGCACAGAAACTAACTGGCAGCCAGTGGAGTGATTTTAATATTGGAGTAATGGCATAACTCCTGGATGTGCCAATAATCAATCTGACTGCTGCATTTTGAACTAACTTAAGTTTCTGAACTTGGTACAGAGGTAGCTCAATGTACAGCACATTGCAGAAGTCAAGCCTTGAGGTTATCAGCACGTGCACTACCATCTTTAGGTTCTCTAGCTCCAGATAGGGGCACAACTGGTGTAACAGCCAAAGCTCATAATAAGCACTCCTGACTGTCACATCTCTGAACTGTCATTTGGAGTGACAGATCCAGAAACACCTTCAAGCTGTCAACACAGTCTTTGTCATCTCCCATCCAGAACTGGTTGACAAACCTCCATAGCCAGGTTAGGACCCTTGACAATAAGCACCTCTGTTTTGCCTTGATTCAGCTTCAATTTGTTTTTCCTCATCCAGCCCATTACCTGTTCCAGGCATTTATTCATGGGAGACACACTATTCTTAGCTAAGGACGTATTTGAAGGCATAGAGAAAAAGTTTTGGGTATCATCAGCATACTG
>NC_056526.1:117578004-117616693 GCF_019175285.1 Sceloporus undulatus
AGAGCACCCCTCCCCAGGCCTCCAGATGATCTTTCCCAGTGGTTTCATTTAGACAAATAGCATTGAGGATAGAATGGCACCTTGTGGTATGTCATATAACATCCCCGTTTTTGAGGAGTAGCTATCCCCACACACCACCATCTGGAACCTGCCCAAGAGATAGGACCAGAAACACTGAAGTACAGTGCCTCCGATTCCCATATCCCCCCAGGCATTTCAGAAGAATCCCACGTTTGATGGTATCTAATGCCACTGAGAGGTCCAAAAGCACTAGCACTCTTTAATTCTGTGTCTTTTGCACCTGGTTTTGGTTGGTAGATCTTGGGGGTCTAGGGGAAAAAGACACAAAGTAGATCTGCAAAACACTGAAGTCTGTCCATCTCTGAATGGTCACTGGATGTCTAACTGTATACTTTTAGAAGAAATTTCACATTATAATACCAGCAGAAATACTTACTTACTTTGAATTAAGTGCCACTTTATTCAGTGGGATCTACTCCCAAGCAAGTGTGCACAGAATAGTAGTCTATGACTGAAAGCACACAAAGGAGTGAATCACATTAAACTCAGTGACAACTTACTCTTGAGTTAGCATGATCTGTATTGGGATTCCAAGGCCTGTGGCAATCAATCTCTAATTACATATGATGGTTAGGATGTTAACTCTTATTTCTCTTCCCATCCTGTCCTACTCAGGGGTGTTGCTCCAATGGGGCAAAACAAGGGCACTGCCTTTCCGAGTCAGAATTTTATCCTTCATGAAATTTCCCTTCCATCCCCAAACTCCTTTATATTTGCTCTGTTTGCATTTGTTTGGTAACTTTGTTGGCCCTTTTTTCTTTAGATTAATTAATATTGTAAGCCGCCCTGAGTCCCAGTCTTGGGAGAAGGGCAGGATGATGATGGTGATCATGATGTTAACTGCTGTCAAGTCAACATTATTTATAAATTATTTATAAATTTATAAATTAATTTATGGTGACCCTATGAATGAGAGAAATCTCCAAGCCACCCTGTCATCAACAGCCCTGCTCAAGGATACTCTTGCAGATTCAAGGCCATGACTTCCTTAACTGAGTCTATCCATTTGGAATGAAGTTTTCCTCTTGCCTTATTGCCTTTTACCTTACCCAGCATTGTTGTCTTCTAGTGAGTCATGTCTCCTCATGATATGGCCAAAGTATGACAGGCATCCTACTCCTTGCAAAATTAATCCTACATAAGACAAAGTGCCTGCTGAATGGCTTTATTTCACAAACAGCTGATCCAAGCATGGCTAAACATTTTTCTGTGTTTTTCAGGAAATTCACCTTAAGGCTAACTTTGAATTATATAAAAAGCTGAAAGAAATGCTTTCACTTCTGTCTCCACTGCTAATGAACCATTCTAAGAATTGGTGACAGGGGAGAATGGTGGGCTGTGGGAAATCCTACATTTAAATAAGCATTTTTAACCAAATTAACGAGCCCATTGCATCACAATTCCTGCTGAATGTAGATACTTGTTCTTTTTCTTCAAATTTTGAACGATAAATACAAATGTGATACCATGGAGCCGCACCATGTATTCTGCATATACTGACATCCTTAGGATTAGTGTCAGTAGAAATTTAAATTCAAGGCTGCTTCAAACATACTGGTAGAAGAAAATTAAGAGCTAAATCCAATTGCTGGTCCCACCTAAAACAGGCTCACAGAATCAGTGGAATTTACTTCAGTACTGACTTACTAAGCTTCCATTAATTCAAAGGATCCACTTTAGTTGAAATGAACAATTGGATTTAGGCCTACAGTTTCCTTTAAATAAAATACTGTAATACAATACAGGTAAGTTACAAGGTATTTTGCTGGCAATGGAATTATAGGCTCCTTCTCATGTTAGAGTTATAAAAGTAATGGAGTGTTTGGTGGGTAATAAATGAAGATGGCTGAAATCGAAATGTCAAAAAATGCCATTCATTTTCAAATGACAAACCACAAGACTTTTGAACAAGATTTTAAAATTTAAATGAAACAATTTATTCAAACCAAGATATCAATAATTTAAATAAGCACAATAACCTAGTCTTCAGCATTTTGTACAATACAAACTGTAGTGTTCATCTTATCCTTACACCAGAGCTGAAAGAAAATTAATCTAAACTGAATTTTTAAAATATCTGTATTAGTTTGACTTTTACTTTCTCTGAGCATTAATTTATATTACATATTTTAAGGTTTGGTGCATCTATTTGGGATTATTGTTGATCATAAATTGCAAGCACAGCTTTTCAGACTGATTTACATATTCAACATATAGAGCACAGGGATTAAGTTAGGGAAAAAAGGGAAATGCATTCATTTCCAGGCTAAATAATTTACTGTTCTTTTGCCTTCTAAGAAATGCTTCAGGGATGAATAATAAAAAGTCCATCTTCCCCAGTTGTTAAAATTATGTTAATGGTGAAGTAAGCCAGTATAAACACATAATTAAAGCCATTGCTCTAAGATAATGCAATTTACTGTGGGTTTTTATTATAGTAGAGCAATAACTGAGAAGCACTTAATATTCTTTTACACTCAGAAAACAAATATAACAGCAAAGACAATAGGCAAAGCAAAGAGGTTCTTCAACACATGTCAGAGTAGCCCAAGTTGAAGAATGGAAGTGGTGAGTGATTAGAAAGAAAAGAAAAAGATTTATGGGCTTTTACTTCCCCTCTCCTACAATTTAATGAGAATTCCTAGCTATACATCAGTTAACCAGTCAATAAACTGTGCCTCCTTAAGCCTTCCTCAGCAGATACAAAAAGGATTAACAAATCAGAAATGCCTTACTGATCCAAAACTAATGCAAATACCACTTCAATCATGCAAGGTTTTCTTCTGTTAAAGAAAATATGGTATTTCTTCCAAAGGTCCTATTTCTCACATACAAGTAATTCCATAATTAAAACACAGATAAATAATTCAATAATTACCAGTTATCAAAAATACATAATAATGGTACAATTAATAATAATAATAATAATAATAATAATAATATGTTTTATTTGTATACCGCTTTTCCTACGATCAAAGCGGTTTACAGCATACATATGCATATACAACAAAGCAAGTAACAAAAAAATAAAAAAATAAATAAATTATTTGTCTTTTCAAAAGGTTGTTTTTTGCTCCATGCTTAACAAATTTAATTCACAAATTTATGAATTAGAAATAAGAACATAAAATCTAATATGTAATGGTAACTTTTTTAGACAGGAAAATATTAATGCCCCCATTAATTTTTATATCATCTTCAGAAAATAAATTGTCAACTGAGTAATTTCTTGTCCATTCCAGCCAGTACTGTGATTAAGAGCAAATTGCAGCCCAGCTGTACAAAACTGCAAATTTAGGCAAGTGAATATATGAGGCTGGTAACCACAGCCAAAGAACAGCAGGTATCTGAGTGAGAAATAAAAACAGCTGAATGTCAGATGGGTCTCGGTCTGCTACAGTTCATCAGTTTATTACAGCCAGCTTCTGAAATCAGAAAGGGGAATAAAGAAGCAGGTGGTGTACTTACAGCGTAACTCTCATCTGGCCATTGGAGCTGCTGCTCCTTTCCAAATCTTGTTAAGTGTCATTCTTGTAAAACAAGAGATATAACCTACCATTTCAACACTCCAAGCTGACATCCGCCTTCAAGGAAGCTTACTGCATCATTAAATAAATGAAAAGCAGCTCCCAATGTACATAGTTATAGAAGGCAAGTACTGCAGAAGACAAAAGGCTACTTGCCTTGTTTGTAATCCCTGTATCTGCATAAGACCGACAGAGGAGGTTCCTGTTAAGTTTAAGTTTCTTACCTTATTCCTTACGGCAGCAAACAGGAATTTGTCATGCCAAGCACATGTCAGGAATCATCAGCCCCAACTCTCTGAGCCCTGGCTGCCTCCCCTCTTCAACATTTGCACAGACATCTGACAGTGCAAAGGGCTCTTTCTATTCAGCCATATACTCCTACTTCGGTGACATGGGTCGAATACCCCTGGGGTGGTGGGGGCATCCGCTCATTCATTTTGTATTAAGTTGGACCAAATCCTGTCAGTTGCAACTCTCCTCAGCCAGATACTCTCGTTCTTTTCTCGCTCAGTGAGCCCAGCTGTGTGATTGGATACAGCCACGGTAGAGCGGGTGTCCCCTTCCCCTCAGCCAGCCAGCCAGTCAACAGCTCCCAGAGAGGGTAGCGTCTTTCCTTTGCTCTGCTTTCAATTCCATGTTATATTCAGTGCTTTGTGAGTTTAAAAATATCTCAGCCCTTCCTCCCACCTTCCTCCTCCTTCTATCCTCCTAACAGAGATATACTATCACAGATTATCCTCCTGTCTGATTGGCTACCAGTTATATTTAAAAAACTATATGTCCACACATATGACTGTCAGTACACATGAGAGTCTCCAGATGTTCTGCCTACAGGGACACACAAACTGTTAACTGTTAAGCCTCTAGTACAACCCCAAAAATTGTGCAGAAGAAAGAATATAGTGTCATTGTATAATAAACTGATCTTGGAAGCTAAACATGATCAGCCCTAGTTAGTACAGTACTTGGATGGGAAATCACCAATGAAAAACAAGTGCAGGATGCTATATTTCAGAGGAAAGAAATGGCAAAACCATCTCTGAGTATTCCTTGCCTATGAACCTCTATGAAACCCCTATGAAATTCACGGGGGCACCATATATCAACAGGGGACTTGAAGGTGCACATACACAGAGAGAATAAACCAATCGCATAGGTAGAGTCAGCCATACTACCCTAAGCATCCTGTTCTTTTCTGATCTTGGAAGCTAAGCAAAGTTAGGACTACATAGTCCTTGGATAGGAGATCAACAGGACACTAGAAGTCTCCAGAAAGAATCCTGTCAGAAAAACCTGGAGAGCTGCTGTCCATTAAAGTTGACAATACTGCTCTAGATGGACTATCTGTGTGATACAGTGTAAGACAGTGATCCTAGGGGAAAAACAAGAGAGCTGTTTTGGCTTCTAGTAACAGTGCTGTGCCAATTATTTCATCAACATTTTTCAACTGGAAGCCACAAGCTGGGATTTGTTGCGAAAAGAAATGAGAAAATAAAGTAAGTATAACTACTCCATCAATTTGAAAATTGCCTTTCTAAAGAAATTATAATCAAAAGCAGCTCACAAAACTTTGCCAGTGTAGTTAAGATTGGAGCCCTGGTGGCGCAGTGGTTAAATGCCTGTACTGCAGCCATTCACTCGAAACCACAAGGTTGCGAGTTCAAGACCAGCAAAAGGGCCCAAGCTCGACTCAGGCTTGCATCCTTCCGAGGTTGCTAAAATGAGTACCCAGACTGTTGGGGGCAAATTAGCTTACTTGCTAATTAGCTTACTTGCTGTTCACCGCTATGCTCTTTGGAATAGCGGTATATAAATAAATAAATAAATAAAAAACAAATTGTGCAGGTATGTATTTGTATAGGTCTAGTATACACCTAAAGTATGGATGTAACGAACATATGTTTGACAAAACATGGGTATCATGAAAGTTCCCTCATCTAAGAGCGAAGATGCCATTTTGTAATATATGAAATAGTGTACACATTGGCTCTTATCTTGTATCAGACATGTTGAACATAACAGACAGCTCTGCCTATGTGGGGTGCTACTTCGTCTATTCAGTGGCTGATATGGAGGGAATATGGAGGCTATTCAGGTAACCAAAAAAGCTGATCATTTCCATTGTTGTGAGGGAAAGAAAAAATTATATTGTTTGCCATCCTGGAGAAAACCCCTATTTCTCTTCTCTTTGGCTGCAGTTGCAATTGTGCAATCTCAGCCAATGTGTGTTCCATTTGATTTCCATGATGGGAGTTAACTTAAGCAACCAAAAAACTGCTCATGTTGGATGCAAGGGGAAGAAAAATGAGAGCAATCATGTTTTTATTCCCTGCAGCTACAATTGCAGCCAAGATGGGTCACTTCTTGAGTTGCCTGTGTAGTCACCATAGACAATGAATGGCTACAGCACCACTACCCCCAGAGCTTGAGACATGTCTTTGGCAGAGAGGTTTTGGATGTTGTGCAACCATCTACCAAATAGATCCTTAGCTACTATCAAAAAAAAAATCCTAACCACTCATATGCACAAAGGACCTCGACTTATACCCATGTATGTCACCAATCTTTGTTTATTATGTAAACAATGCCAGCCACAGACGCTGGCGAAACGTCAGAAAGAAACTCTGCTAGAACATGGCCACATAGCCCGAAAAACCCACAAAAATCCATTGTTTATTAGTTTCTTAGAGATTTTAAGACCCAGTCCTAAAACTGGGTCTTAAATCAGTCCTTTTTTGGGGTACCAAAATTGTATACATCATTGAGATTGTGTGGTCAGTTCGCATAAGGAGGCACTGATTTACATAATCATTAAATTTTGGCTTGAGTCCACCAGCATCACCACACAAAAGTGATTCAAAATCATCAAATATAAAGCAGCATAATTCCAGACAAATGTGATATTGATTTCTATTGCTTTATTTGTTACCTAAATCATTAGATCTTATTCCCCCCCCATCTAGTATAACAGAATTTGACACAAATGAATGATCCACCATTGTTCATGGTGAACAATGGCTATAGAGGAATCTAACCTCCAAGAGTTTTTCTTTTCCTAGAGTAATAAGAGTGGAGTTTATCAGACAAGGGAAATTGGAAGTATAATCTGATGGCAATCTGAATGCAATCATGGGGTTTAACGTTATTGCTTGATAACCCACTACACACAAATTCGAGCAATGGGAAGTCAGTCCGAACGCAATCATGTGGTTTCATGTTATTGCATGATAGACTGCCACATGCAAATTCGGGCAATAGCATGCTATTTTCGGGCAATGGGGAGCCAGTTCGAATGCAATGTGTATTCACGTAATTGCGCGAAACTAGCGACTTTAAGTGAATGTGTTCTGGCCCCACTTTCTTTTCATTCAAATTTAAGAGAAATTCCTCCCGTTTGATAAACTCCTATGTCTAATTTTTTTTGTCCCATTTCAGACACTACTAAAATAGGATTTACTGTTTTACACACATGACACTATTTGACAGGAATGGCACTGAAATAGAAACATTAAGCACTGTCCAGCTATACTGGAGCCTCATTTCTAATCTGAACACTCTATAAAAAACACAGACCACAATCCCAGACATTGCAACAGGGTAAAATCTAAAAATGAGCCACTGCAAGAATGCCTGTCATTACAAGATTTTATTGCTGTCATTGTTGCCTGGGTTCTGCATTTAGTACATGTCTTAAGCTTATATGAATCCCAAGCTCTTGTTTTCACTTGAAACTTTCATTTAATTTGTACAATCCAGTGTGACTGTCCTTCAGTAAAGCTGGTTTAAGAGATGCTCCTTAAACTCTTAACCAATCTTGAATCTCATCCAGTTTGTTTTTAAAGCTTCAAAGTCTCATTAATATTCCTCTAATGTTTCTTCCCTTAAGCCAACAAGCAACAGCAACATGTGACAACCATACTAATTTTAACACTCAGATTAGATTTTGATTTTTTTAAAATTACTCAAGAGAAGTCCCATTTCTTTAAGAGGTAATTAGGTTGTATAGGCTTCATTTCAACAGCCAGTTGGCCATTATGTTCTCAAGCTAACTAACTCAGTCAGTTATATGAGGTTACAATTTGGTCCCTGGGGCAAAACAGCACCCAATTTATTTACAATTTCATATATGACATAGATGCCTGCATATGTAGAAGTCCAAACCTGATTTGTTTATTAATTAAGATGTTTTATATAAATTTCAGTTTTAAAAGCCTTTTATGATACTGTAATATGAAAAACCACAAAATGCAATAAGGTCAAGTACCATATATACTTGACTATAAGTCAACCTTATGTATAAATCAAGGGCAGGTTTTTGGGGCCAAAATTATGGATTTTGATATGATCCATGGATAAATCAAGGGTAAAACCTAGGGGCATGTAACAAAGGATGTGGTTTTAGCTTCTGCGGACAGCAAGCCCTGGCTTTCTGAATGGACGTATGCAGCGGTGTGAGCAGGAGAGCATGCCCATTGAAAAGAATGGGACTTAAGGACCCATGTTTTTTTACTATCCATGGAGGGATTCAAAATGGATCCCCTGCATATAGCAAGGGTGCGCTGTACTTCATCAAGCTTATAAAAGGTCTTTATATTCTTTCAACTAAAAAGTGAGAATAATTTTATGAGTTGGCCTTCGTTGCAAATCTTTAACCCAAGCATAGCCTCCAACAGTTACAAACCATCTGGGAAAGCCATGCCTACCCCTTTGCATTCCTAGTTTTCAGTTTGTTTCGATGAGACCTGGACTCTTATCTTCTTCCCCACCACACACACACAATTATGTTGTAGTTGCCTTCAAAAGTAGGTTTGCAAATGACAAGCACTTTGCAGGAGAAGAGATGAAAACGTAGAGACTTACTGCTTTAAGACATAAAGGAAGATGTACTCTAGCCACTGGAGCTTTAGAATGCCATTATGTAAGCCCAATTGCCTCTTTTGGTAACCAAAAAGAATCAACACAGCTAGACACTCTGAGGGGCTTCTCTTTAATGCATCTCCAGAACTGTGTGTCAGCTTGTCTCTCAAACTTTCACAGAAACACATATTTTCCCCAAACAGATTTCAGATTTCCCCTCCATCTATTTCCCTAAAATGTGATCAATATGGCAGGAAAGCATTTCTCATCTACAATCATTTCTTTCTCATCTACAGTGCTATCTGTTTTTGAGATTTTTATAAACCTAACACTTTAAGCTTAGTTTTAGTTTAAAAAAACTGGCCCCCCAAACCTGGCTCGACTTATCCATGGATCAATGTATGTATCCAAAAAGGAACCATCCCTTCCTCTGAATAGAGTGGCAAAAGGCAAGTACTTTGTCTGTCCTAGGAGACCCTAAAAGAAGCAACAACCTGCTCTACTCAATCTGCCGCAGTACCGCTTTTGACCTTTTTGAATGCCTAGGTGAGAAAATGGTGGCAGTGACAAGTCTTCGTCACTTCCCCTCAAAGGAATACCAAGAAGAATCAGGCTCTAACATTTTAATAAAACATTTGTGTATGTCTGTCAGCTTTTCTGGGTTAAAATTGGGCAAAGTTATCACATTAAAATTAAAGGCTATAATCACTGCTAATGCCTTTGTTCTGTGTCCTTGTCCCACCCGTCTTCAGTAGATCACGTAAACAATGAAACCCACAAAACTGAGATAAAATGAGCCCTTTGTTGTAACAAATGGAATCATTCATAACGATCCTTTCTGATTGTTGAACCACGAAGAACGTTTCAACAATGCATTTTGACTCTGTTTGCCAAAGTCTACAGAAGTATAGATACTCTATTTGTCTCCCGTGGTACTTTGAGATAAATAGCTTGCAAAGAACCTGCAAGATTTTCCTTTTGACCAGGATCTCAGATGTTCCAATGGTTCATTGTTACTTCTGCCAGGAAGTCAGCTATTTGTGCTATTTCTTCTGCTGTAATTGGATAATCCGCCCTATAATGTTATACCAAGTGATGTCAAAGACATGGACTGCTCAGATGTAAACCCCATCTGAAGAAACTTGTAAAAAAAAGCTATGATAAGCCCGGTACATAAGGGCCCTTACTGACGCCCTCATTACGTACTAGGGTTGCCTGGGAGTGGAGCGCCCACATGCCCCGCAACTCTAGCACATGACAAGAGTGTAACAATGGTGGCAACCTGTATACAGGGTGCTGCCACTGTTACATAAGTGCTGCACGGCATCTGCATGGCGCCGTGTGGCACTTATGTTACAAATGATAGAAAAAAATTGTAAGCCAGAGTTTAAAAACTCTCAGTGGGAAGCTGTTCGTGGATGTGACTGAGGACTGAATAAACCATTATAAAACTAGAGCCATTTCAGAAGTATTACATTCCACAGAAATCTAGTTTGTATCTGATTATCCTTTGACTTGCCTGATGTTCATAACAGATGTAAAATATTCAAGAAGCATTAGGATTCAACCCCAATTAGATTACAGGTGCTATTTTCACTAAGCAGCAGGCACTTTGGCAAGCAATTTTTTAAAAAATCACCAGGGACATTTGGACTAACTATTTAAATTCAATGGGCTGCACTAATTAAAATGCAATCGTCTGATCTAGCTCCATTTACACATGCCTTAGCTACAGCCTTTTTGGAGTAATATCATGTGCTCTACATGGGTTTGCTTTTGGAAA
The DNA here is from genome assembly GCF_019175285.1 of Sceloporus undulatus. Lineage (NCBI taxonomy): Eukaryota > Metazoa > Chordata > Lepidosauria > Squamata > Phrynosomatidae > Sceloporus > Sceloporus undulatus. The sequence goes on from NC_056526.1 coordinate 117,588,253, forward strand.
GCATTCAGAAACTTCTGCAGATCCATACCAACGCAGTCAAACTGTAGAGCGGGGTGGGTTACAGAGAACACAAAAGTTCCTTGTTACAGCAGCTTCACACAACTTGTCTGTTTGTAAACACAAATTAAAAGTGCTAGTTACGACTTTTGATGATAACCGCAATCAAGCTGATTGACGTATACTGATACTATGAATGAGAGACTTACAAGTCACTTTATTATCAACAGTCCTGCTCAGGTCTTGTAGATACAGGGCCATGGTTTTTTAAGTCAGTATCCACATGCAATGTGGTCTTGTAATGACCTGCAAAGCTCTATCCAACCTGGATTTGGACTGAAGATCTTTCTCTCCCCATATCAGCCTGCCCAGGTTTCAAAAACATCAGAGGAAGCCCTTTCTTCAATTCTGCCATCCTCACTGGCAAGTCTGCTGAAGGCATGAAGGAGGGCCACCTCAGTGGTTGCTCACAGACTGTGCAACTCCTTCGATGAGAGACTGGCTTACTCTTTCTCTGTTGTTCTTCAGCCAGTTTATTCTAGCAGTTTCCTTAATGTGTTAAAATTGTTTTATTTCAGTTGTTGTTTTAATATGACAATTGGTTTGTGTATTAATGTTATACATTGCTGTGTTCTTAATTTGCAAAGGGATCTTGTAGCACCTGTGAAATTTATTGTGTAAAAGAAGTTATAGCATTAGGTTTCATAGACTTGGTCTACTTTCTCAGATGGCCTGCTTCCTCAGTAGACCAAGTCTATGAAAGTTTATACTACAACTTCCCCCCCCCAAAAAACAAAGTTAGTCTCAAAGGTGCTACAAGACCCCTTTGTATACCGATATTTCAGACTAGCACAGCTATATCTCTGTGTTCTTAGCTGCATTTGTTTTTAAATCATGTTGTGACTTGCATCTACAAACAAGGAGAAAGGCAAGATGTCACCTGGTGTGGTCTGCATCCCCCCACATCCCTAGTGATGCAATTGCTACTACTACTACTACTTTATCACTAAACCAGGATGTTCTATCAAAGCACTTGGTGCTTTCACTGATGAAAGCTTGCTTCAGGTTCAGCAACTGGCCCTGATAGTAATTTAACAGCAGGGCCATTGAGCTTCTAGTCCATCTCAACTTCCTGCTACCTTTGAATAGGCTGCCAGCAACAAGCACATCATTTTACAAAACTCCTTTTAACAATGATTGGCCACTGAGGAGGCAGATGGTACTGTGCAGCAGGAAGGATTTAGCCCAGGGGCTTTCAGTTCTTGCTAATTAACATATGGGAACTATGCAATCCCAGTTTCCAATTATCACAGTTTTTTGGAAAAAAAACCCAGAGAAAGTGGATTTTTCAAATTCGCCCCAAAGCTAACTCGTAAGTGTACAATGTTTTAATACATTGTACAGTTATACAGAGCTGTAACATTTTATTATAATATGTAAGCAATTAATATTACATAAAATTATACTGTTTCCAAACTCATATGTAATGGGATAATGTGGTTTAATATACCATGGCCATCCTGAATTCTGGCATGCATGAAAAATGAGGGAAGTGAATATGTGAGTATAGGCTATGTCCTCAATCCAATAAAACATGGTTTATCTTAATTAAATACATTTGAATTGGACCTACATTTCAACCAAATCATGTGATGCTTGGACCACTATAAACGCAATTATTTGAACTGAATTCAACTGAGGTCCAAAACACACTGCAGAAATAATGCAGTATGAGACCACTTTAACTGCCCTGGCTCCATGCTAGGTAATTCTGGGAATGGTAAATTTTATGAGACATTTAAGTCTTCTCTGCCAGAGAGCTCTGGTGCCACAATAAACAACAATTCCCAGGATTCCCTACTCAGGGCAGTCAACATGGTCTCAAACTAGATTATTTCTGCAGTGTCTTTTGGTCCTGCGTCTCTATCTTTTAAATACAGTCAGCCCTTCTTATACACGGATTTTTAATACATGGATTCAAGCATACACGGTTTGAAAATGTTCAAAAAAGTATAAATTTCAAATATCAAACCTTGATTTTCCATTTTTTATAAGGGACATCATTTTGCTGTCATTATATTTAATGGAATTTGAACATGGACAGATTTTGTTATACACAAGGGATCTTGGAACCAAACCACAGCGTATAACAAGGGTCCACTGTACATGTTTTGCTATACAGATATGTCTCAGGTAATGAAGTAGATGTATTCCTGAGTATTGTTTCTTCAACAGAAAATTTGGTACCAGAGGCAGAAATAACTTGGAAAGAATTGTTTCCAGTTCTGGGCACCACAATTTAAAAAGGATGTTGAAAAACTGGAGTGTGTCCAAAGGAGGGCAACTAAAATGGTGATGGATATGGAAACCATGCTCTATGAGGAATGACTTAGGGAGCTGGGGATGTTTAGCCTAGAGAAAAGAAGGTTAAGATGTGATATGTTAGCCCTGTTTATATATTTGAAGGGATGTCATATTGAGGAGGGAGCTAGCTTGTTTTCTGCTGCTCCAGAGACTAGGACCTGGAGCAAGAGATGCAAGCTCCAGGAAAAGAGATTCAACCTCAACATTAGGCGGAACTTCCTGACAGTAAGGGCTGTTCAACAGTGGAACAAACTCACTCGGAGTGTAGTGGAGTCTCCTTCCTTAGAGGTCTTTAAACAGAGGCTGGATGGCCATCTGTTGGGGATGCTTTGATTATTTCCTGCATGACAGAATGGAGTTGGACTGGATGGCCCTTGACGTCTCTTCCAACTCTATGATTCTAGGTATAGATTCCTGCACCACAGAAAAGGAATTCAAAATGTTTCAGTAAACCTTTTATCTAAAACTACCAATAAGCACATGTAAAATAAAACAACTCAGTCAGATAGTAGAAACAGGAAAAAGCTACTGACAGAAGTAAAAAACAAAACAAAACAAAACATTGTGAATCCTTGAGAGATCACTTGAAAGTTGTTGGGTTCTCCCCCCAAAAAATGCATCCAGCAATGATTTTTTTCTTCTTTCATTAGCCTCCACTTCTTTTCATGATTTCCATATACATTTATGTTTCTTTAACACAATGGGGATAGTGAGGCAGACTTATCTGCTTTCCCATTTTCCCTCTCTGTTTTGGTGTTCACCATGCTCCATAAAGGATTCTGGAGCCAAATGCCAAGCAATTTAGGGCATGGATGGGACCCCCTCGCCTCTGATCAACCTTTGATATCGAATTCCATTATGAAAGGGATACTTGGTCATGTAGCCCGGAAAAGGCACCCCAATACAAAAAAATAGTCTGCCTAAAAGGTCAGGTGGACCCAGGTGAAATGATCAGCACACAGGCAGGAAGGTGGACCATTTTGAAATTTAAAATCAATTATTTCAATTAGGAGTGTGATGGATTTGTCAAACATATGGAAATCAAAGGGCTTTGCCATCCTGAGATGTCACCTCTTTGATCTAGGATGCCAGCATTTACTGTCTTGTTGTTTCCATCATTCTTTGTTCCTCCTGGAAAAATCAACTCAAAATTCCTGGGGACCTGCCCCAACAGGGATGGCTGTTTGAGCTATCACACTTGGGTCTCATTTGGATTCGGACAGACATGCTGTCTGATTTCATCCAAGATCCTCAGATTGCGAGCCGAAGCAATATGAGTCCAATCCACTCTGCATCTGTTCCTCCCTCTGGGCAACCTGGCCTTTGAGCTGGTAAAGTATCACCCCATCCTTCTAACCTACCTTCACTTTGTTAGATCTTATATGAGTGTATTTCTTTGTGTGATTGTTGAAATCCTTTTACTGTATTAATTAAATTATATGTGAACCTTGCACTCTGGAGTTCTAGTTCTTCAGGCCTGGTAGACAAAGTTCCCCACTTTAAACATTACCTAAGAGCCCTCTTGCTGCTGTCACTGAGCTAGAGACAGTTAATTCTATCAAAAGTCATTTGTGGTACAATTTAGGTAACAGCAGGCACAGTTACAGCAGGATCAGCTAGAGCAAAATCCCTGTTTTGTCCAATTCAAGCTTTTATTGCATCATTTACTGCAGACACAGTGTTGCAACCTGACACCCCTCCTTCACCATCATCCCAAAGCTAATGCTACTAGAAACATTCAACTAGACAGAGGACAAGGGAGGATGAGAGGGCATAAAAAGACTTTGTAAAAGGAGCTTCTTTGTCAGAGGCTTTGTTAAGTGAAGTATGCCTCTACACTTTTACAATCATTCAAATTATTTCTTATGAGGACTGTATGAAGACATATTTATAAAGTTCTAATAATTAGACCTTTCTAATATGTCTTCATACAATCCTCATAAGAAATTATAGAATCTAATTGCTAAAGCAAGGCAAGTCCTAGACAAGGACTTGACAAGGAATTGAATGGCAGCCCAACGTAAGCTGCTCTGACCTTCCTTAAAACATACATAAAAAATCAAAGCATCAATTGTGGGGCTTGGATATGTTACACATTTTGGACTACAGTTCCCATAACCCGAAGGTGCTCTGCAATTTTGGGAGGTATAGCTGTAATGAAACTTTTTCAAGCACTTCTTTAAGTTAACTTTGAATAATATCTGCTCTCCAATTGCTGACTAGTGGGAAAATTCTATCTAGACTTCAATGTTCCACACTGAGGTAACTGATCCACCGTTCCACTGACATCAGCAAGCTTTAAAGGCATTTGTTATGGGGGGGGGGGCAGTTTGCAAGGTGGGCGGGAGATTCTGACTTATCAGTGTTTTAGAATTCATTTGGAAATTGATGACTAGGCACCCAAAACTGAGAAGAGAAAGCTGTTGCAGAAGTTTTATTCCCTCATTGTTTAATTTTATTTCTACATGTCCTAGTTTTCTTCCTGTCCAGGATTTCTTTGCCTGGCTTTCTCCTTGGTTTTTGGGTACATATAATTACTTCCTGTTACTTCATATTATTCCAATTCCACTTAGGTGTTTTCATGTACCTTCCTCTGCCAATTCCTATATTAATTTTCTAGTACTCTAAAATAACACTGTAGTGGTCTCTGTTTAACATATTCCTGCATTATTGCTTTTATTTTCGACATGCTCGTTCCTTCTTGTGACTGTGTTTTCATTCCCTAGGACTCACAATCTGTATACAACAAAGGGCATACAAGAGGAGGAAAAAAGAATACTACAAAATTACAAGAGCAACAAATAAACCACAAAATAGGGTGTGGAAAGCAGCTCTTCAACTTAACACTGTAGCATGATTTTTAAAATATCATCAACTGGACATATACATGCCACTCTGATAACTGGAGAGCAAGTATTCTTCAGTAGTTTCAGCTCTTCAGCTCAAATAATAATTACTTAATAATATTAATAATTACATAATTAATATAATTAATAATAATTACACTTTCATATTCATATTACCTTGCTGAAACACATAATTCAGCATTATTTTCCCTGTATTTTGGATGGGAGAATGAGAATGAGGGACTCGCCTAGTTAATTCATCACAGAAATATTATTCAGACTCAGCACTTTCTGGTTCCTGTGTCTCGTCATGTACCATAAAGTTGCTACAAAATGCTGGGGATGATACCTTTCATACTTTCTTACACAATCACCTATCACTAACATATTCTTCAGTGTGTTCTGGACCTTAGTAATTTAAAATCTGACTTATTGCCCAAACCATATCAAATGTTGTGAAGGGATCCATCTATTCAAGATTCCATTTTATGCAAAAAAAGAAAAAAAATGCTCTGCCCATTTCAGGGAAATTACTCCAACATTAACCTCACAAGTAGTAGGGCAGACACAGCAGGAGTAGGAAAGCACTCCCGCAAACTCAAGAGTCCGCAGACACCCTCTCAATTTTTTCAGGCAAAAAAGACTGCCCACAAATTGTACCCAAACACCATCTAGAGTAGTGCTATGCTTCAAAACTAACCTCCATACTCTTGATCCCTAAAACTTATATGTAATGTCAAAATCCAGACAAAAAAACTTGGAATTTTAAACCAGGTTAAATTTCTAGCCATTTTTAGGGGCACGTCCACACTGGCTGCTTAATCTGGGAGAAGTCTGGAGCATTATGTCCCGAACACACACACTGGGCCAAACTCCGATGCAATGATGCATTACTGTATACGAGGGCCAGCTGGGCCAACATCACACTGGCTCTGCTGGCCTGTCCTTTTGTTCCCGGTGCTGCAGCCACTGCCGACTCCTCACCACCCAAGCAGCTCCCTTCGAGAGCCTGGCCAGCGCCCTCACTTCCGCTGAGGTCAGAACAGGGCACCCTTTATTTATTGCATGGATGCCCCATTCTGATCCCAGCAGAAGTGATGGCAATGGCTAGGTTCTCACAGGGAGCTTCTACCTGCAAAGAAGTGGTAATGTTGGCCTGTTTTCAAACCAGCCATTGCCACTTCCTCACTGGCAAAAGCCCTGTGTAAAGCTTGCCTGGCATGCCAGTACTTCTGTGGGGGATAGACTCCTTGATGATCACATGTCCAGGCAGCTGTTTCTGTCCTCAGTAGAAGTGGAAGTACGCTGGGCATACCTTACACAGAGATCCTACCCCTGAGGAAGTGGCAGTGCTGCAAACAGATCATCCGCCTTCCCTGTGTTGTCAGAGTGGGGAAGCGGGATGGCATGATTCTTGGTGTGTAGACAATGGATTGGGCTAAAAAAAACAGCAACCTGAGGCTGCTCTGGGGTTTCTTGGAAACAACAGATTCCCCACCTCCCTGACTTTGCTTAGTTTGGGGCAAAGTTGAGTTAAGGACCAAACACCAGAAGTAGCCATATGTTGTGAGGACTGGCAGCAACAGCTTCAGGGTGAGTTTGGCATTTCTCCCCAGTGTATTTTTGGCTTGTTTGCAGCCAAAAATTGGTAGTATGACCTTATGCAGGGGTAAAAACTGGTCCCTGGTCCCACTGAAGCTATTGACCCATAAAGAGTTGGTATGTGCAAGAATATCATATAGAACACATCCTTATACACCATGGCCATTTGGGAATCTCTCAGTTTAGAGGATGGAGCAGTGACAATAAAACTACTGCGTTGAATTCGTGTGTGAGAGAAAAATAACCATGTGAAGGCTGCATTGTCATTTCTTTAACTAAAAGTCTATTGGGACAGATGAAGAAAATCAGCAAAGCCCATAGTGGACTATGACCTAGTTTTCAAATGCATAAGGAAGAAAGGAAAAGGGAGGGTGGAGTGAATGGATTAATGTGCACATGACATCTATTTTGGGAAATGCAAATTTCCAACTTATGCTCACAGCCCTGAGCAGAAAGATGAAGAACAGGGTGCGAACGGGTATCTTAGCCGAGACAACAAAATTGTTTCACATTTTCTCACCCGACTCACACTGTCTTCTTTTCTCTCCTGACTTATTCTGCTGTGTATGCTGAAGCAAGAAGAGAAAAGTAACAAAGCTGGATACTGAATAGGTAGTAGTAGCACAAAAATATAAATCCCAGCAGCAAAACTAGGCATGAGACCAACTGGTAATCCAACCTAGAGTAAACCCACTGTATCAATGTAAAAAAAGCAATTTACTTGTTTGTTAATTTATCAAGCTTTCATTGCTTTCATATTAAGGTGAGAATGCAAAAACCAGGTGGACCCTTCCTAATTAACGGCAAATGGATAATATGAAATTCACAAGGATTGTCCATGATATCACAATTCCATCAAAAAGAAAGTTATGTTGTTTTTAAAATAGGGTTTCTCAACCAGGGTTCCTTGGAACCCTGGGGTTCTCTAAGAAGTCTCTAGGAGTTTTGTGAGAGAACATGATTGAACCCCTCCCCACATTTTTGAGGAGTATATATAACTATTTATCCAGGCGTTCCCTGAAACCTGAAAATTATTTCAAGGATTCCTCCATTATTTTAAAAAAAAAGTTCAGAAAGGCTGCTTTAAGGTCTGCTTAATGTTTGGAGAATTGTTTTTCTTCAATTTGTGGCATGCATATTTTGAACCAGTTTTAGAAATCGCTATTCTTTCCCTTTTCCTTTCTCTTTTCTCCTTTATTTTTGTCCTAGAAATTCTCTGCACCCTTTCATGGTTTGCTTTAAACATGATTTAAGGCAGGGGTGAGAATCTTGCAATTCTTCAGATGTTACTGAACTACAGCTCCCGGTATTCCTCTCTTCACTGGCGGTGCTGGCTCAGGAAGGTTCAGTCCCACAGCATCTAAGGAGCTGTATGATTTCAACCTTTAGTATTTTGTGGGTTTTTCGGACTATGTGACCATGTTCTAGAAGAGTTTATTCCTGATGTTCTCTGAAGATGCCAGCCACAGATGCTGGCAAAACGTCAGGAATAAACTCTTCTAGAACATGGCCACATAGCCCGAAAAACCCACAAAAAACTATGGATGACGGCCATGAAAGCCTTTGATTTCAACCTTTGTTTGGGATTATAACTGCACTGGTTCCCATTTGGACAGACATTTGGCAACCAATTAAGAGGGAGCTGCCTCATGTTAACTCCAGTAAGCATCAACAATGTTAAGCTGTAGTAAAAGACAACAATAGAATATGGGACGGGTTAATGTACAGACACACAATGAGAAAGATGGGAATGTGTTCTGAAAAGGATAGCACCAGCACTCTCATTAGGTTTGGTGAGGTGACTGCCTCAGTCCATGTGCTTCAAGAGCAGCAGTTGGGTGCTTTCCCTTGCTCTGGCTGCTTTTCTTTGCATGCCCAGTGATTGGTGTTGGTGCCCATCCTCCCTACTGTACCAAAAACTGGAGAAGGATTCCACAGTGGCATTTTCATGCTGCTCACTAACTACGCAGATTAAGACAGAGGCACAGGCACCACAACACCCTTGCGCCTCTGCACACCAGAAAAAGAATTCATACTGAAGTAGCTATTTTCCCCAAAAAGCTGGCCTGTGCCATAGTGGAGACATCCGCTTCTTGTAGCGGTGGTGGTGGTGGGGAACACTGCCTTTATCTTCTGGGGCGGGGGGGGGGGTGGACATTGCCACTGCATCCTCCTCTTCTTTCCGAGATGAGGAAGCATTGCTGCTCCAAGGTCTGCCTCCTACCACGTGTGATGTGAGAAAGGCAGCACTTTGCATTCTGGCATCAGGGAAGCTTGGGATGGGACTGGAAAAGAAAGGGCATGGTTCTTCCTTACATGCCATCCCTGTTTAAAGGGAATTTGTCTTATATTTGCACTGCACTACTCTCATTATTGTCTGCTGTGCCACTGAGCCATCATCTAGCTGACCAAAAAAATCTCTCCAGTTCTCTAAAAGTGATGCATCTTAACACATAAAATATTAAAGCTAAGAATCTTATCACAAATTTAAAAATTAATATTATTATAGAATAATATTACTGAATTGTATTATAAAACTGTATTACAGAGCCAGCGTGGTATAGTGGTTTGAGCACTGGATTACAACCTAAGAGACCAGGATTCAATTTCCCAGTCAGCTACTGAAATCCAACGGATTACCTTGGTCAAGTCACACACTCTCAGCCCCAGAAAACCTTGTGACAGGTTCACCTTAGTGTCATCATAAGTCAGAACTGATTTATTTTTCTATTTATTTCATTTGTATGCTACCTTTCTTCCAGAAGGAACTCAAGGCGGCTCACAGATAAAATAGACTTGAAGGCACACAACAATTAAAACAATAAATTAATAGTCTTATTTGCAACAGGACTGGTTATATGTACATAACATACAATGGCCATAATAACAATAAAATTGTTGTTCTTATTATTATTTCTTACCCACCTCTCTCCCCATGTTTCGAGGCGGGGAACAACAATTAACAGACAAACATCAGTTTAAAAAAATCATTTAAAACATACATCAATTTAAAAGGACAAATATGATGTATACATATTAAAACAATCCACATTTAAAATTCACAAATCCTATTGATACTGGGATTTACTTATGTGTTGACTCACCATTCAACAACTAACTGAATGGGTCTATTCCAGATGAGACTAACCAAGACAATTCCAGCAATAGATTGTTTCGAACTGTGCTTTTTGAACCACTGATTAACCCCCAACATAAGACTGATTAAAGTTAGATAGCTTCAGCATTATATTGCTTTTATGGCATGATTAAGAGCAGTCAAGGCACATCTCTTACCACTGTGTAAAACAATCATACAATTTTCAGTCAGCAAAACAGTCAAGTAAATCATGAAGCCTATTCCTACCATGCTACTGTATTAAAAAGGAGTTAATGCTAGTGTTCAAGATAACAGCATAGCGTGTGCTAAGAGAATTATTAATCTCCCAGAAGGCTTTTCAGCCTGAGGTGCGCCGGCAGACATACCCTTAGATTAAACTTCCATTAGCAGATCTCTGTTTTTCATCAATCTTTCATTAGCACATGACTTAGAAAATCATCTGGTCAGGCACCATTAAAAGCTTTTTCATCTTCCAAAGAGAAATTCAACCAAATAAATTACAACCAGAGGAAAAAAAAATCTGATAATAAAAATCCAAGGACTTCAAGATAGCAATGACTTTCAAATAACTCAATATTCAGGAGGCAGGAGTTACTATATTCATCATCAGAATTACTGACTACCTGACAATAAAAAGAATGGAATAATTTCCCTAGAAAGGATGATGTGAGCATTTTTAATGCTACTCTACGTTGTTCAGGTCATGGACAGGGGAAAGATTATGTATGTCCTTCCCAACCTTTTTCCCCATGCAAATCCTGCCTCACCATAGCTATTTGAGGATCTGCATGGTTTTCAGACTTAGTAGGTCTTTGTTCAGCTTCTCATTCTGTTCCCCATCACCAAAAGCTGATAAAAGTAGTTACCAAGTATAGCACACAATGTGGAATGTTACTTTTAAAAATAATTAGTTACAGCTAGAGGGTCTCCTAAAGTAGCTACTGTTAGTTACAAATTTAAAGGCACATCTTTGCCTCCTGTTTCTTAAAAGTAACAAAAATAGTTATTTTTAGATACTAAAAAAACCTAAAATCTGAGTGATTTTCATTTAGCAGCATGAGGCACAATATAAGCCAGACCTTGAACCATGTAATATTTCTCCTATGCCACTTGGTGAGTTATATCCCTGTAATTATAAAAACAACCAACACATTGACCTATATTACAAATAGAATTTTCCCTTTGCTCAATTATAATAGTAATGCAATATAAGTATATTATTGGAACAAAGATTAATTACAAGAAATTACTGTATTATTTATAACGCCTTACTTCAATGCTCTGTCTCCTTGTGCTGCTTGCTTGTCACAGTGCATGATGCATGTTAAATTAAGCCTCTCATTTAGGACCTCACAAGCATTTCAGAAAAGTAAGAGCACATCAGATGTTTCTACTCTTTCCCCAAGTTACTACTAGTAGGGTGGTAAAGAATATTCACAAATTCCCTTGGCTTCAACAGAAAAGGTGTTATCAGAGCTTTTGCACACTTTTCATTCTTTTCTTATATGTCAAGACATTGAGCATACAACATTTTCACAAAAGATTCCACAAAACTGAAAAATCACTGAAAATATACAAAACCTTTCATAATTTCACCCTGAGGGAGAAAAAGCAAGTACACACTGGGTGTAAAAGGCCAGCATCTATTTGGGTTTCAGACAAGATAATTTACCAAAGCTAAAGAATCCATTAGGGCTCTAGGCTACACTTGCAACTTCACTGAAGGGGCTCGCTTCAGCAAACTCTGATGAATTTGCTAAACAATTGATTAATTTTAGCTGTAAGCCAAAATTACTCAATAAGAACAACAAGAAAAATAAGACTTTCTTGCTTCTCGTCTAACATTTGATGTCTAGATATAGAAGCATAAATAATCTATCAAAAGAAAAGAGGGAAAAAAATAATATCTAGATACTTGAAAAAACAATATCTAGATACTTGAAAGTATACAAACTTGTTTTTCTTTATTTCAGTACAAACAACACAGAGAATCTGGCATAAAACATTGGGTCAATGGTGTTTCATTCCAAGGACAATTTTAGCAAGTCTCATAAATCTATATTACTATGTCAATATGTAACTAGCTATGAAGTACCTACATTAAAAACAACAACAGAAAACCATACTGCTGTGTTTGATACCCACTGGCCTTGAACTTCAGCTAGATGGACATGAAGTTACTCTGTTCCATATGATCTGTTTCCTCTACATATGAACTGTTGCTGTATTTCCTCATTTATACTCAAATTCAAAATTTTATTGGAAATGTTAGCACAACAACAGCTAAGTGTACCATTGTTATCAGATGACTAGGTAGCTGGCTGCTTATTCTGTGTTGTAAAGCCACTTAGTCTCTTCTGCACTCTATAATATGGAGAGAGGGGGTTTAATTGAAAAGCAATTGGTAGGAGATGGATTGTTGTAGTTGCTAACTATCTTCAAGTCAATCTCAACTCATGGTGACTACGTGAATGAGACACCTCCAACCCCGCTGTCCTTAACTGTTCTTCTCAGGTCCTGCAGGCTCAGGGATGTTGCCTCCATGATTGAGTCTATCCATCTGGTATGTCATCTTCCTATCTTTCTACTGCCCTCCAACTTTCCTAGCATTATCTTTTCTAGTGAGTCAATTCTTCTCATTATGTGGCCAAAAGACAACAGCCTCAATGTAGTCATCTTGGTTTCCAGGGAGAGTTCCTGCCTGATCTGTTCTAATCCCTCTGGGGTGCATGTAAACAACCCAGTGCAAATAAGGGGCTGCAGCAAAGCAAAAAAACTGAAAATGTGACAATTCCAATGAATGCAATTACAATGCGAGTGAAGGGTTCTAATCCCTCTGAGGTGCATGTAAACGACCCAGCACCGGGGCTGTGGCAAAGTAGAAAAATGAAAATGTGACAACTCCATTAGATGCAATTATAGGATGAGTGCAGGATTCTAATCCCTCTGGGGTGCTTCCATCTGGAGTGCATGTAAATGACCCAGTGTGAATGCGGGGCTGTGGCAAAAAAATGAGTGTGACTAATCCAATGGATGTAATTACAATGTACACAAATCAAACAGTTCAACAGAGGGCATGAGGTGAAGAGGGGTGAAGGGAGCGTGTAGGGGGGCTGTCATGATTGTGCTTTGCTAATATCACTTGGCACACTGATGCACCGATGCCTTCTACCAGCAAATCATCCCATGTGTAACTGTGTGGCCAATCAAGGGGGCAGCCATGCAATGGAATGGAATCTGGGCATGATGTGGGAGGTAAATGGAAGTCACAGGTGGTGGGTCTGTGTGACAGTGTGTACATATGGTAGGGAGGTGCCCCCCCCCAAAAAATACCCAGCAGCACGGCTTGATGCAGCACCATATGGTTTGGCCATACGTATTCGGCCCACCTTTGGAGTGGGCCATGCGGACAGTGAAGTTTCAACCCACTCTCAGAAAAAGCAGGATTGAGCTGTTTTCCCCTGCTTGTCTGTTCTGGCTCTATGTCTTCACTGTACACAGCTACCGTAGAACATGTTTACCTACACATACATTATTTTAAAAGTAGATAGTATAGCTAGTTCACTAGCACAGCTATTGCCAGAGACAATCTGAAGGCTTTGATTTTTCCCTCTTCCATTTCTTTCAGGTTCAGTGCAGTTATATTTTTCTCTCCTAGAGATTCTTCTCTTTACAGGATAAACAGACATTCTGAATATCCTACAGTAATGTAACTTTATGTAGTTACAGAAGTATTAAAAAATAAAATTATTTTAACCATAATATGAAGGGCAGGTAGACAGACAAAAGACTACATTTAAATATTATGACAATCAATGTCTTATCACTATGTGAATGAGCCTCAGGCTTATGTGACACCCCCTCCTTCAGCACAACTTCAAGGAGGCGAATAGAAGCTTTGCTTCAGTTCCCAATTAACTGAAGTTTTGATAGTATCTGAACTTTAAAGTGGAATTAGTCTTAACTATATAAGTCTGATTCAGTTCAGATATAATACAAAACAGAGATTCATTTAATTAACAGATTTTTAAAACTGTTCTTTCTGGGTATTTATGTATAGAAAGCAAAAACATATAACTAAGACAATATATTAAAATGCCAAATTATTAAAGTAACAGTACAAAGCTAGAAAAATACCTTTAAATGACAACAGTAGATAAAACAAATGTTAAAACATAGTGGTATAAAGTTATCCAAACAAAGACGGACTTAGAGTCCTTGAAGAAATTCTGAAGGCCTGCAAAGAAGGACACATACATACTTCCCTAGGGTTGCAGAAAAGAAAATTCCCAAACTCTGGGATTCATTAATCTGATAGATCTCAGTGCTGAACCAGAGAGCAGAGCCTCAAATATTGACTTTTTCACTTGTGCAAGCCTACCTGAGTGCAAGCAGGCCTTCAGTCAGCCAAATTCCAGTCTTTTAGACTTTTAAAAGATTGATATCAACATCTTAAGGTAGGCCCAAAAGGTACACCCCATGAATAAACCTGTGTCCAAACGTACTCTCCAACAATGTGTCTGGCCCTCTAAAAGGAATATAGGCTCATACACAATCAGCTGGACATCTCCAATAACATCAGCATATTTTCTGATCCCCTACACCTCTGTCTTGATTGGATTAAGTTTCAACTGCTTTGCTCTCATAACTGCAAAGCTATTCCCAGGCAACTCTTGCAATAAGATGGTGAGATCACCCTCTTAGGATAAGAAGATGGAAAAGGGAAGTGGACTTTATGCATATATTGTTGATTTCGCAATCTAAACCTCAGAATGACTTTGTGCAGTGGTTTCATATGGATCTTGAAAACCATAGAGGCCAAGATGAAACCTAGAGGAAATCCAAAGCTCAAGAGGTGAAACAGAATTCCCCCAGTACTGTATCCTGAGCCTTAAACTACAGATATGGTTAAAGCCACTGCAACTACATGTACTGCCCACTCCCAGTCTCATTCAAGACAGTCCCAGAAGGATACTATAGTTTATTGTACTGAGCACAACTAGTAAAATGCAAGAGAAAGCTTCCAATCGCCTTCTCATGGCTGCCCCAGAAAAGGTGAAGCGAGGGGGAAAACTGATGAGTTAGAGGTTCATTTGTGCAATAATAAATCATATTTTTTCTTATGTTTGAATACAGCCAGTTAGGTAGACATCTACCTTGTTTCAATCTATCCACATCGTCTCACAGTTTCACAACTATAATGATACACTTAGTTGACTACTAGGATGTTGTGTTTTGTTTAGAAAGTTCACAATCCCATGCAAACATTTTTCAACACTGTGAAGAAAGGAAATATATTTTCCAGACTCACCGTCCATTGTCACGGCCTACTCCCCAGACTCGGATGCTTACAATGGGCTGTGAATGAAGAATACTGCGATCCATTGGGTCGACCAAATTTAGCATGTCATTCTCCAGGATAAGATACATGTCTTTTCCCTAATTAAAAAAAGACAAGAGCATTCACAATTTTCTGTTACTTTCTTCCTACTTTAAATAAAACTGACTCTTCCCCCTGTAGCAAGATGAATTATTTCTATTACATTGGGATGTAATGCAGAGCTATTGATAAAAATTTATTACACAAACACACACCAACCACTGAAGATAATTTAGTATCAGGAAAGGAACTGGCCCCCGCTTTGATAAAGCAGATGTCTTGCTATGGTCAGTACTATAGTTTTGTTCAGCATTCACCCTCTTCAGTATTTTAAGTACTAACCCAACACATCTTCCTGACAACTCAGTAAAATAAGTGGAATGTGATAGGCTATTTGGTAGAGAAGAAGGCCTAAGGGATTTTGTAGCCTAGGTAGCAAATGTCAAGCTTCCAATATGCTTTAAAAATGAGCGTTTATATGTAAATATAATTACAGGTACATTGAAGTCAACTGTATGGCCATAGTTTAAATACTGTTCACAGTTCTGGTTATCTTGCTTGAAAAAGTAGAAAGATCAATAATTGCTTACCAAAAAGATCAATATTTGATTACCAAATTGGAGAACCCATCCTTATGAGGGAAAGCCCATCAAATCTGAGAGGGTTTTGCTGAGTTGTGTTAGATGATTTTTAAAAACATCCAGGCAAATTAATCCAAGTGTAGTAATGGCTAATTATATAGTAGATAAAGGGACTGATGAAGTCCAAAAGAAATTATGTCTGATTCAATCAGGAAATGTTGCTAGAATGAAGATGTTAGAGATATTAATCCTTATTGTGACTGAGCAGGGCAGTTCTTAATTTTTTATCTGGGCCAGTGCCCACATTCTCTTCTTAAAAAGAGTCCATACAGCTTAGAGACTGCATATTACTGGTAGTGGCCTTCATTTCCTACAATCACTACAAGTGGCCACAGCTGGAGACATGTCTTACAGAATTATTTTGCACTGCACTCCTCGCAAGAAGATAGTCATCACTGCCCACTGGCACAGCAACACCTCATCTTTCCTGGACATTATTCTATTGACTATTTTACACCCTTATTCTCTCTGTTTCTAGGAGTTTTTCTCCAAATTTTGAAAAAAGAAGAGTAGGAGAAAAGAGGTGTCATCAGGGAGCTGGGGAAGAGATGATTGGGGCATTCCTTACCTCTCCCCAAATGCCAACAGTGTCTCGTATGTCATTTTTACAATAAGAGAGCTGCCGGATGCAATTGTTTACAGCAACACTGCTTTTTCCAGGAGCCAAATCTTCCTCTGCCATTTCTACCCATCCCAAAGAACGAACAGCAAAACACTGTAAAGAATAAGAAAAACGTGTTATGGTTTAGATTGTAATGGCTTCCACTAAAATAATAAATAAAATTAAATAAATAAAACTTTTATTTATACCCCACTTTTTGTAGTAAAACAATCAAAGTGGCTTATATAGTTAAAAACATCCGACATACAATACTTAATATTACAATGTCCCCCCTTAAAATAAAATTAAACAAGTTACAATTAAAATTAATTTTAAAATAACTGTTAATATCAATTAAACAATGGGCAGAATAGTTACTTACCTTCTACTACCTAAAATATCCTTGTTAACTAATACTTAACACTGAAGACAGCAAGATTAAATATTTACATTTTGCTCAATATCATTCCAAGAGAAATCGATAGCTAAACAAGTTCCTTATTTCCTAATGTAGAGTAGAGCATGAATACAACTCTCTTAATTAAGTGTATCTTTAAGTTTGATAATTGCTAGGTCAAGATTCTTACATCATCATCATCATCATCATCATCTAGATGAAGTCCTCCAGGTGTTTTGGACTTCAGCTTCCAGAAGCCCCAGATAGCTTGGCCAATTGTCAGGAATTTTGAGAACTGAAGTCCAAAATATCTGCAGGACCAAAATTTGGGAATCACTGCACTATTTGATGAAGCCTTGTGTCCCAGATGACACTAACATACAAAAAAGAATATGTATATGTGTATTGGATCTTAAAGGGGAGCATCTACAAAGAAAAAGAAGAGTCAGGCCTGTGCAGTCCAGGTGTGCCTATGTTGTATCTGCATAGAGGCTTCTAGCGGTTTCTACAATTCAGTGACACTGGCAATCTGTAGCTGTGCAAACTGCTAAAGGTTTCTTTCCAGGCATGATACTGAGCATCTTAGCAGATGAATTTGGTCACCTTTTTTACCTCCTTTTCTGCCACATGTACTGTAGCAGAATAAAAGGGAAGACATCAGGAAATCACAATGTACTACTAGAGAGGAGATACTGTGTATAAGTCAACAAATTCATGGGACAACTAACACAATCTTAAAATTACACAGTCTTTGCAAAACACAACAGCTAGTTATAAATAATTAAACCAGGAAGGTGTTTAATTGCTGTGGTCTGAGAAAATCATATTGACAAAAAATAAAACAAAACATGTGGTTACTTTTGCAAATGAAACAAATGGATCTAGAGTTTTACATAAGCCTTCCTTTCTTAATTATCTTGTGATAATTGCAACCTCCCAACAATTATTTAACCAATGAATAAATAACAAAGAAAAAACCATGAAGCACTAAGTAGAATAAATTTATGTTTCAAATACCCTAGCAAGCATATACTGCTTAAAGTAGTTTTTATTTTACTGGTTCTGTGGTATGAGAAGGTAAAAGCAAATAAACCCATACTGGTGTGAATGGCAATTTTCAAAAATTCTCTGCACTACAGAAAGCTGGTTTGGTGGTTTAGTGGAGATATAGTAATAAATATTATAGGGGATGTGAAGAGCAGATTCACTCACAGATATAAGATGTAAAGGATAATGTAGAAATTTTGCTTCTTTGGTCAGATGCTACCTTATACGACACTATAGTGTTGTATTATGGAAAGTATGTGGCAGGATGCTTGAAGTAATGTTTCATTGTGTGAAACAAACCTAATTCCTTTGAAAGCATATGTGTTAGTCAGAGAACAGTGCAATGTGTCCAGCAAATATTGGTTGTCACAGCAGGCAAAAAATTTAAAAGGAGGGATCATGTAGATTTCTAGAGGGTAGTCAAAAAAGCTTTCTTTTTAAACCATACATTTCCAGGTATGCCACCACATCAAACTAGATAATGTTGCTAGAAACAATCTCTCTTTTTAAAAAATTTCTATTAAATCAATAGGAAAAACGTTACAAAATAAAATGATCTCCTATAGAGAATTCTAAAATATTGTGTTTTCATTCCCTTTGGTAATACAATTTATATAAGCAAGAGTGGAAATTATTTGGCTTTTACACTTAAATAATTGTTTCTTCTGCATATTGACTGTAAGCCACTTAAAATGCCAAGTGTATTATTTAATGATGCTGCCATCCTGTGCCTAACTCACTACACTGTTGCCAGACTTTAGAATGTATCATCCCTCAGAAATCCTGCAAGAAATTGTCCTGAGGACTTTGCTTGCTTTTAATTTAGAAAGTGACTATAGACATTTTCTTGTGTTGTACAACTTGCATCATACATACGTATCTGCAATAGAGAGGGGGAGGTCCAAGATGAGAAACTTTAACCATTTCTGAGTCAGAACACTTTGAGACAAATGATTAAGGAATTTACGATGTACAATGTACCCTTGGTATCTGCTGGGGTTTGGTTCCAGAAGCCCTATGGATACTAAAATCCATGGATGTTCAAGTCCCATTAAATACAGACGCATAGTAAATTGATGTCCCTTATATAAAACAATGAAGTTAAGTTCCTGCATGGCAGGGGATTGGACTGGATGGTCCTTGTGGTCTCTTCCAACTCTATGATTCTATAAATGGCAATAATTTAATGTTAATGAACCAACTTTTCTAACACCATTATTGCTATTTTTCTTAAGTCCAATAGAAACAAAACAAATATTTTCCTGCCTTAAACATAACAGCAATAGATGCAGCACCTTCACAAATAAAATTAAAAACTTTTGTGAAATTAAATTTGAGTATACTGCAGCATAATAGGCAAGAGATGTTTCTGAACAAAGGGGTTCCTCACACTGGTAGGTAGAAGCCATTGATCAGATAATCCAAGTTTGGCTCCACATTTACCACAATAAGAAAAAAAAGATGGAAAGGGGAGAGGGGATTAGAAGAAAGCATGGTTGTACTTGAAATCCCCATAAAATTTAATGAACAAGTGATGGTGTGATAAAAACTTTGTCAGGAACTACCCTGAAGGTGGACTATGGAAATGTACAAGTCAATAGCAGGCCTACACATGTACAAGTCAATAGCAAGACTACATCTAATCCTCAATTATCCTGAAGTTGGATGGAGTAAAGGTAAAGGATCGGGTACAGATATGCTATCTTTGGCACTCTCAGGAATCTAGTATACACATCAGGCATCTGTATACCTCAATTAATGAAGTAGATGTGTTCCTGGGCATTACGTCTTTAACACAAAATGTGGTATCAGATGCAGAAATAATGTGCAAAGAATGGAGATAGGTTCCTACATCACAAAAAGGAGAGCAGCTTAACCTTTTTCAGCATACTTTTAATTCATAATTAATGTGTGTGTGTGTGTGTGTGTGTGTGTGTGTGTGTGTGTGTGTAATTAAAAGCCAGATCACAAATGTCTTGCATAGGTAAACAAGAAACATGTTGATCACTTGAATTCTTCTTCCAAAATGCATCAAATGATTTTTTTTTTGTTCTTTCACCAGTTTCCACTTTTCTTAATTTTCCTTTGTCATGCTTATAGAGCTATTCTTTTTTTAAAAACATACTGGCAGTTGCAGGTGAAGCAGATGTATCTGCTGTCCTTTCTCCTTTGCTGTTCACACATGGTGTAAGCGATTTTTGGAAGCTACTGCTGTTTACCTTGCTTGTCAAAAGAACAGACAACTACAGTAAGATTGGTTAAAGGAGAATTACATTCTTTCCCATCTCAGGTTTTATTGCATTGTTTATTGCGGAAACACAGTTACAACTGAACAACAAAAATCTGTGTTTCTCCATCTCTTCTTCACCATCCACCCAGTAGAAACCCTACTAGACAAAGGACAACAAACAAAAGTGGGACTGGGTCGATGGAAAAAAGGACTTTGTAAAAAGACACTTCTTTGTCAAAGGCTTTGTTAACTGAGGTGTGGTTGTAATACGTTCTTCTCCCTTTGATCATTCAAGCATTTTGAAATATTTATTATCAGTATTATACTAGTAATTAAACTCTGCCAAAATGTTTTTGGCTTGTTGACTAGCACACACATAAACCAACCACTGCTCTAGAACCCATTGATGGGTCTTGATCTCCCATTTGGAACTCATGACTCAATCTGCATGATAAAAACTCTTATTTCTCTAGAAAAGTTTGGTCCCTTATCAGTACGCTCTCTACATAAGCCATTACATTATTTAACAAGTCATTTTACCACAGAACACTGAGCAGACATATCTGAGGAACTGAATTTAGGTCAAAACATTAACTATTTCTTATTCAGGCATCACAAACCTGAGAAGACTCCTCAGTCCTGGAATAAAAGAAGAAAACAAAGACTGAAACAGCTTCCAGTAGCCATGATATAGAAATTAAATGCCAGAAAATGTCAAACAGACTGCATAAGCAAAGAAAAAAGACACTGTGCTATCAAGGAAAAATAAAGCTGTTGTAGTTATTTGTTTGGATAAGACTTAAATGTAATTCTTCCACCTGAAAAGTACCCTAACTGATTTTATTGCTTTAAAAATCCTAATCACCTAAATTAAAAATCCTAAGGTATTTTTGAAGTTTCAATTTTTTCATAATAAATATTTTTCATAATAAATTGTGTTCTGAAATGAACTCTTTAAAAAAAATAAAAGAATTGCCCTGCATTGTATAAAAAGAGATAAGCAGATGTTCATAAAAATGGTTACTGCTTTCTATTTAAGAAACCACACAGATAGCACAAAGAACAAAATTGTTCTGAAGGTAATAGGAAAGTCTTGGAAGATATTGCTGAGGAACATTTTTGTAAACAGTGTGAATCTCCTTGCAGTTAAATATTTAATATTCCCTGTTCATTTTAATCATTGTCTTCTGATAAAGGACATCACAAAATCCTCTGAAGAAGGCAGTTTGTAATATGGATGGATTTTATTTTTGTTCCATTTGAAAGCATAAACAGCATAGGTCTTAATTCATATATTTTGGATGTCTTAATTCATATATTTTGGATGTCTTAATTCATATATTTTGGATATATGACAATGAGGTGTCTAAGTATAAGGGCATATGTGGACCTGAGCGCACACATGCGCTAAACAGACAGTGACAATCATTAGCTTTGTCAGCTAGAATGACCTGGTTTGGTGAGAGGAAAGGGCAGACTAAATGAAAGTCTTATGCTTCCCACTTCATTCCTATGTATCTGTTAAATATAGGAACCTCTTTTCCAACAGATTCTCCTAACAACTCCTTTTCACCTTTCTTGGGCATCTCTCCTACCTAGGCTATCAAAGCAATTATTCAACAGAAATCTGAAATGTGCATGAGACAGGGAGAGGACAGGAACATCTCACCAATGTCAATGGCAACACTAAAGATTGCAGAGATGACATGATTGAATTTTATGAGATTAATGGGGACTGAAAAGTAATTGGAAAACAACAAAATAATAGTTATACCATTTTAAGGTTTGTACATCACTCCGAATACTTAGGTAGTCTTTCCTTCCAAAGCTCAGAGGAGTCCCAGGCCTGCATATTCATTATACTTTCCAGTGCTATACACACGTTATTTCGTAGGTAGAATTAAAAGATTTTGCTTTCCTAACTTCTGGAACTCTATATAAATATATAGAGATAGATAGATAGATAGATAGATAGATAGATAGATAGATAGATAGACAGAGATCTCTACCTCTCCTTCATTCTTGCACTCTTTCTCTATATTTCAAAATGCCATTACCTATGTGGATTCAGAACAACACACAGATTTGAGTTTCATTAGCTCTGGCATCCCATGTAGAAGCTTGCCATGCTTATATATTGCTCCTGAAATTAAATCAGACATTGATGCTGATTTGGATTTTGTTTCCCTAACTTTTTATGCCTGCTCAGAAGGGCTCCAGTGTCATAAATCACCCAACAAGAGTATTTGCATTGGAGTAAACATGTGATTGCAGCTCATTTTAGTCAATCCCATACAACAGATCACATAAAAGCAGAAGGTAGGGAAAGAAATAGTGTCTTATATAAACTGGAATAGGAGTGAAACATTTTTTAACACCATAAATCACCTCTGTTCAAAATCTACCTTTTTTACTGCTGGTGATTACTAATCCATCTTAATTTCCTTATTATTTGGAATTCTAGCAATACACTGCAAGGAAAAATCAAATAAATGAAAAATCAGGGGCAAAGCTGTATCAGCACTATTCAAGTACACTAGTTTTAATACCACTTATATTGACATGGATCCATCCTATAGAAGAATCCAGGGATTTGTAGTTTGGCTGAGGTACTTAGTATGCCCTGCTAGAATGTTCTAGTGCTGTAGTTGTGAAGCGAGGCTCTGTGCTTTCTAGCAGACAATTTATAAGTACTTAACCAGATGACAAATCCCAGGATTCCACAGGATACATCCATGGCTTTCTCATGAAAACAGCGCCATCATACTGTTAGAACTGCAATGTGGAGACCTCCTATGAAAACAAATTCTACAAAAGTGGTCACTAACTTATACCCCCTGTTTACAAAGTAATCTATTCTCAGAGTAATGTGAAATAAACCAGAAAGACAGGAAGGGAGCCAAGGACCAGGGAAACAGTGTCTCTTTTGTAGCATTCTATAATGTTCTAAAAAGTTTTGACGGTAGCCCCACCCATTTCTGCCAGCCCTATATAAGCTGCACCCACCAA
The DNA here is from genome assembly GCF_019175285.1 of Sceloporus undulatus. Lineage (NCBI taxonomy): Eukaryota > Metazoa > Chordata > Lepidosauria > Squamata > Phrynosomatidae > Sceloporus > Sceloporus undulatus. The sequence continues at coordinate 117,611,485 of NC_056526.1, forward strand.
AACTCGCCAGTTCCATAGGGCATTAGTGCAGCTATCCATGTGAACCAGCAGGATACGAGAAGGGGAGGATGGGTGGGATTCGTGAGTTTACAGATGACCACTTAATGAACTACAGTTACAGGTATGCAACCTGTCCTTCATTTTCATGGTCTCTGTGATTCACACAAATGGGAGACTAGCAAGCTACTAGAAGTGGGAGGTGGAAGTGTTAATACAATAATCAAACTTAACTTGAAAACATGTATATAGTCAACAAGCATAAGCACACAAGCCCCTACTCCAATATATTATACAACAAGAATGACAGAATTAACTGTTTCAAAGGAAAAGAGAATCCCTGAAACTGTAAAACACAATACCGAAATAAGACTGGATTCGAAGACATTCAACAATAAGCACAGAGGTAGCATTCATCAGTAAAAAAACAAGGCTGGATTCAAAGGTATTCAGCCATACAGTACAGATAAAACATTCAACCAATACTATCATTTAAGGAATGAATCAAGAACAGCTTTTCCAAACATGGTATTGTCCGTGTGTTGCATAATTTTGAGCATAATTTTGCTTGCAGGCAATATTAGTGCTATGGTCCTATAGTAGTCTTAGGCAGTGGCAAAGTATTTGTACTCAATGCATTATTTTACAGAACTGTAAGCATTCTAGTCAGCATTTAAGTACTGAATAATACTGGGGGAATTCTCTGATATTATTGCCTAAGTACAGTAACTACAGTAAGCCAACAGACATAACAGTACCATTACCAAGTCCCTTGCACAGACTAGCTTTTTGAAGTACTAACCACTTTTAAAGTCACTTGCTTTTTAAAGTACTAACCATCCTTAGCAAGAGCTATTGTGAAGATTTTTTTAAAATGTCAAACACTTTGTATTCTAAAAGCTGCTAGAGAACCAAGAAGCAGAAAATAAATTTTATTGAACCCTTCCCTGTATTGTTATGTATTATTTATATATATTATGCTATTATTTCTTAAATTGTATGCCATGGGCAGGTTTACTCTTATTTATGTACAGCACTGTGCAAATCTACAGTGCTATATAAATAAAGCATAATAATAATAATAATAATAATAATAATAATAATAATGGGAAGATAATGGGAAGAGACTACTTTGTTCACTGATAATTCTGTTGACTTTCAGGCCACATCTTCATAACCCAATCTTGCATGTTTACAAGAAAAATATTTTCCACATATGTATGCATACTGGACTGTACCCTTATTCTTTGCTTGAAATTTAGCTAAAGATGTAGAAAGTCCGGTTGAAAATCCAGTTCTGTAAATGATGAAAATTTTAATTATATGTGAAGCCGAAGGCTTTCATGGCTGGCATCCATAGTTTTTTGTTTCTGACGTTTCGCCAGCATCTGTGGCTGGCATCTTCAGCTGAAGCTGCCAACCATAGATGCTGGCAAAACATCAGAAACAAACTCTTCTAGAACATGGCCACAGAGCCCAAAAAAACTTACAAAAAACTATTTTAATTATATATTACGGATTTTCCTGCTCTTGCCATGAGTTAGGACTGTGGAGAAAATTCCTTTGGCTCACATTTTAATACGAGTAAACATTCGTTGCACTTCCTGAACTAGATGAACGAAAATGAAATTATTCTTTGATTTGCCCTCTGCTCTCAGTATTGTGATGCATTCCTTCAACCAAAGAGGGTGTACAAAAATGCACACACTAGGAAAAATTGCATATAAAAATGATAAGTGCCAAAATATAATGGGAAATAGTATGCAAAAATGTACGCAGATTTTCATATGAACTTTTTTAAAACCAGAAATTGATGAGGAAGTCGGTCAGAACAAACCTGGCATTGAACAAACATTAACTTTACAGAAGATGAGACAGCTTTGTTCATTCACACCAAGATATTTATGCATAGTTGCACAGACACAGCCATTATTTCAGTCTTTGGATTTTGTAAAATATTTACAATTGACCACAAGGTGGCAGCCACTACCATTTGTGAAAAAACTGAACATTTCCTTAAGATCCTAACATTATTAACTGAAAGCTTTTCTTCTCCAGACTTCCTTTCCTGATGGTAAGGAACTCTGACTGACTACACATTTGTGGAGCTTTTGACACCCTGATATCTATTGTCTTGGGCATTCTAACTAGGACATTTTCATCTCTGTTACCCTCAAAGTACCTATCATCATTCTCCTACTGACTAATCTGTACCAACCTAAAAGTACCTTTAGGACAAGTTACTTTTAGGAGATGATATACTCTAAGGGCTGATACAGTATTCACATTTACTGAACCTTTCTAGTGTGCCTTTTAAAATCTCCCAGGACCCACTCCTATTCTGATTCATTCAGGGCAATTCTGCATTTCAGATATTGTTGAGCTGCTGAATTAACCCCAGCAGAGATCAAGAAATATATTTTTATTTGCAACATATTAGCGATACACAAAAACAACAGAGACACTTCAGAAAAAAAAGCCACCTGAATCATATTTAAATTAAACTCCATTATTCTTTTCTTGATAATTTTGCAGAATTAATACCCAAGACTTACCAAGTGAGTGAAAAAAGGCTGCATCTATAGTGCAGAATTAATAAGTTTGACACTGCTTTATCTGCCATGGCTATGGAATTCTGGGAATTGTAGTTTCATGAGATATTTAGCCTTATCTGCCAGAGAGCTCTGGTGCCACAACAAATCCCACAAATCCCAGGATTCCTCAGCAATGAGCCATGGCAGTTACTGGTGTCAAAATGCATTAATTCTGTGTGGCAGCAGCCAAAGGCTACAATTCTAAAACACTTACCCTGGAAATAAGCCTCAGTGAGTAATAGTGCCTTGAACCATACCATTTGTAGTAAAGACTACGATAACCCTTTCAGATGGATACGCTGGCTGATAATATGGGAACTGCAGCTATGTATTCAAAGTCATGATATACCTATTTATTGTCTTTCATTCCTTGGATTATGAAACTTCGAGGGATAGAGTAATGTAAACCTTTCAGGATTTTCTCACAATCAAGACAGTTCTTAGTATCTTTAAATTAAAGCTGTCCCCATCAAATATGCACATAAACTAAACCCTTGGACACACAAAGCTCACAATTTCACTTTCAATGCTTTTAATTTATACAATGTTGTGTACGGATAATATCAGTCTTTATAATGATAATGGTATCCTAGGTTCATTAAAACCCATTTTTATATTTCATCTACTGACCTTGGCTTCTGGGTCACTGTTGATGCTGCAGGAATCATCTTCATCACACTGAGGGGCATTTCTGTTTTGGGAGCGGGAAAGTATTACCCATAGGCTTGGAGAGGGACAACTCAGCACGTTAAAACTTTCAGTACTAAGAGCTATTATGCACCTAAAACATTCTTGCTGAATTCATGTGAATTGTAATGCTTGGCTTGCTGCAGAATTGTGGGGACTCTTGGAAGAGACAGGTTGCCTTCATGTAATTGCGGTTCTCGAAGTGGTCACCTGTGAACTCACAAGTGCAACAGGACTTCCAGAACTTAAGGCAGAGATGGGGAACATGTGGCCCTCCAGATATGGTTGCAATTCCCATCAACCAGCAAAGACAATGGGGAAGTGATAACAAGTGTACAACCACATATTGAGGACCACACATTCCCCATATATGTCACAAACTAGCAAGGAGATATATACTAAGAAGGTAAAGGTAATTTTTCATCTACTCTATGTTCAGCCCTATCAAGGCTTTAAAAATCAGCACCAACCCAGAAACATATTAGTACTCAATGCAGGGCCTTCAGGACTCTCTGCCTGCAAACTGCCCCTACCATTTAAGTAGAGTGAGACAGCCACTTCAGGCTTCACTGTCTTGTAAATACAGAAAAATGTTAGTTATTTTTGTTGTTGTATTTTTCCTAGGAGGAAAGGAGAGGTACTTGTAAGAATTTTTGACTGGCCTATGGTATAATTCATCTTAACTTTTGGAGTGTGGGGTCGTTGTTCTCACTTAGCAACATGACTTATTTTGCTCTGAAAATTCTCAGTATTACTGCAAGTGGCGTGCAGGGCTGGGAGACAGAGCACTCATCTCCTGCAGTTTCATTTGCATTAAGAATAGGGAATAACATCTAAAGGGTTAAGATACTTGATTTGGGACCGTAACTCTCTCAGTATTGCTGTTCCTAGGCACTTCAGTCCTTGCATCTGATGAAGTAGACTTAAGTCTATGAAAGCTTATACACCAATTTCTTTTTCTAAGTTACTCTCAAAGATGCTACAAGGTCCTTCTGAATACTGATCCAAACTAACACAACTATGTATTTGAGTACCCTGAAAGCAATGGTGGGTTACACACCGCCACTTCCGACGCACTCCATGCGTGCTAGGGTTACGAAGGGGCGTCCTAGGGTTAGGAAGAGTTGCCCCTTCCTAACCCGCCCTGGCCACAACACGCGCAGAGCGCGTCGTAAATGGTGGCGCCCATCCACATGGGCGCCGCCATTTTGACGTCTTGGACGCTGTGCGTCCAGACATGTCACGGCGGAAGTGATGCCGCAAGGGCGTGCTCTGCCCCTCGCGGCGCCACTTCCGCGTTCTGAAAAGGAGCGCCATTTCGGCGCTCCTTTTTCGCTGCGCGGGAAAGCCTCGCGGTCTAGCCACTGGGGCTTCCCTACGCAGTGAATGGCGGTGGCGGGAAAACGGCCCCTTGAGGGCCGTTTGTAACCCGCCAATGAGACTTATTTACAGATAGCTGCATTTAGGAGTGATGTGTAATGACAGGCAACTGATTCGTACCTTAGCTTTAAAGAAGCATAGCGTAATGTTGCTCCTTCAAACTCTTTTAAACTGGGGTCTGGATTTACTGTAGCTGCATGGAGATCCTGGAAAGGAGGACAGAGAAAAACCCAACATGTTAAAGACGGCATTTGTTTGAGCAAATTAATTCGAATTTCAAAGGGAAATGATTCCTGCAAAGCAAGAAGACATGTTTGGCTGATGTATATAAAAGGCATGCATGTATTTTCACACAATGGTTTTCTAAGTGCAGGCACAGTTGTGTTACAAGTGAGTGTTTGCCTTGCTGATTCAGATTATATTCAGTATAAAAAAATAAGAATTAGGCAATGTGTTTGCAAGCCAGGCCTCTGCTAGCAAAGAAAAACAAACAGTTCACTTTGGCTGATTAGCAATTATGAGTGATATATGTGGCGGCAAACAATAAAATG
>NC_056526.1:117616703-117632343 GCF_019175285.1 Sceloporus undulatus
CAGCCATGGCCATGCAAAATGCTACTTTAAAAAACAACAACCAAGTATTAAAGTGTTCTGAAATCTGACAATATACTTGCCTTCCAAATGTCACTATTAATCTTTCCCCCATTCAGCACAGCAAAATCACTCCATGGCTGTTTCTGGATATATAAGTATTCACACAGGAGGAAACACATTAATTTAGAAAACAAGGAAGGAAGGAAGGAAGGAAGGAAGGAAGGAAGGAAGGAAGGAAGGAAGGGGAGACACAAAACATGATTGTTAGCACTTATATTTAAGGGTTGGATTAGGGGAAAGAACACCTCAGATTTCAACTAATCAATTTGTTGTACAACCAGAGTTGGCTCAGCGTGTGATGCCTCCTAATACACTGGATATGCATAACAATGGCATATTAACTAGGTAAGAGCTGATCAGAGTTTTATTTTCTCTTTTTGAATTTTCACTGTGTCACTTCTTAATTTCCTGCCTTTTGCAACTGTGTTTAAGCTTATGTTATTGGGACAGGACAGGTGATTACAAGTAAACTGCTGCAGGGCTGCCCATGCATGTGTGTCTGTGCCATTGAGTCACCTGTTGACTTATGGTGACCCCATGAATTTCACAGGGTTTTCTTAGACAAGGAATACTCAAAAATGGCTTGCCAATACACCTCCTTCAAAAGAGCAAACAGTGTCCCTCCATCCAAAATACTACATATGCTGCATAACTGAAGTAGCTGCCAAATAAATTACCATATATGCTCATCTATAAGTCAAAAAACATATGCCTGAAAATTGATTCCAAAATACAGGGTTGACTTATATACAAGGTCAATACAGTAGCACTCCTCAAAAATGTCCTAAAAGAAGCTTCTCTGGACACCCCGCTCTCCAAAAAAGATCTGCTGAAGCAGGAAGAGAGAGGGAGGGGGGAGAGAGAGACTTTGCATGGGGATGGGATTTCTTTTACAAAGTGCTGCTGGACAGTGAGTTTGCAATGAGAGCTGGAAAATGAAGGGAAGAGAGTGTGTGTATGAGTGTTTGCATGGGAATGGGGTTTCTTTAACAAAGTGCTGCTAGACGATGAGCTTGCAAAGACTGAAAGGAAGGGGGACTGTGTGTGTGTGTGCGCGCGCCCCTGTTTGCACATGGCTGGGGTTTCTTCAGCAAAGTGCTGCCAGATAATGTGCTTGCAAAGAGAGAAGGGAAGGGAGTCTGTTTCTGTATGTGTGTTTGCAAGGATTGGCGTTTCTTCAGCAAAGCACTGCCAGATGATAAGCTTACAAAGAGAGAAGGGAAGGGAGAATGTGAGTAGAGTCTTTTAAGTTTTACCCTCGACTTATACACAGGTCATATTAAAATTCACAATTTTGGCCCCCAAACCTTCCCTCGACTTATCCATGAGGCCGACTTGTACATGAGTATATATGGTAAGCACGTTGGGATTTCTCCTGTGGTTGAGCCAGCTCTGGGTACATGGACATATGGTGGTTGCAACAGGAGGAATGAAAAATGTTTCTAATGCAGTGGTTCCCAAATTTTTATGTTTGCATACACAGACCACTAGAAAATTGATGGTAATCTTGGTGGACCTCTTAACAATCCTCTTGTTCTACAAATCAAAGTATATCAACGACTCATATTTTAATAACCTTTCTTCTTCAGCACTGGTAGCACGATGAAAGGCAGTACATGCCAATCAGGTCTTTGTGCCAGGCCACCAAGAAAGGTGTTTTAAATGGTAAATTCATAGGGAAAAATTAGTTGACTGTTCCAGCACCACAGGATAAAAGCTACAGGCCCATGTTACGCAGGTTGATTATGTAGCACTTGTCAAATGGCACTATTGTCATAGAAATACTGTATGTAAGTTAAGCAAGAAAGATATAAATGGGTTCTACAACCTTTTTGCGAAACATATGAATAGGGCTTCTGGACCTACACTGGTCTGCAAACTGCAGTTTGAGAACCTCTGCTCTTTTACTTTAGCAAGAGAAATAACTAGGACAGGGGGAAGTTCTTGCAAAATTAGAAACAGACAGACAACGAGCTTGCTTTTCCATTAAGATCTTTCAAGGAATAGGGACTACCTATGGAGCTTCATCAAATTACCTTAGCATGCACTGTACATTAGAAATAATGCATTTGACTCCACTTTAGCTGCCATGGCTCTATCTTACAGAATCCTGGGATTTGTAGTTTTGTGAGGCACCAGCACTCTTTGGCAGCAAAGGCCAAAGACCTTGTAAAACTACAAATTCCAAGATTCCATAGGATGGAGCTACAGCACTTAAAGTGATGTCAAACTGCATTATTTCAACAGAGTAAATGCAGCCTAAGTCTAGTCTTTAGTACTACATTACTGTAAGAAATTGTAGTGCAGGAAAGGACAAGTTTGGTGGGTGAAAGGGCCAATTTTTTGTCTCAAGGAACCCCCAGGTGAGGTACAGACTTCCAAAAATCCAACAGATAGAGAGGAAGAGAAAGGGAAGAGAGAGAGTGAAAGAAAAGAGAAAACCAAAGTGGCTGAAAGTCATCTCCGATTTTGAAAAATGGATATTTTTTGAACATGTTAAAAATTCAGGGAGGAATTGTGATACTGCTGTTCCCTGATACAGAATAAATCCATCTTTTTTCTTTCTTTTCTTTTCTCCTTTCTTTCTATCTTTCTTTCTCTCTGTCTCTCTCTCTCTCTCTCCCCCGTTTGGACAGAAAAGCTATGGTCTGGAAGATGCAAAAACTGCCTTAGGGGCTACATGTGACATCAGGATCATACTTTGACCATCCCTCCTGTAGTATATACTCAAAGGACCTCCTCTCTCTCTCTCTCTCTCACACACACACACACCATGGCTTAATGGGAAACTCCCTCGTTATACCCCAAATTACTGGAATAGAGTATATAAAATTACATTAAAAGTTGGTCAATGGAATGACAAGGGACTGAGAAATACACACATTGCTTACCAGTGCAACTAAAATTACCAACAAAGAAAAAGCTAGCACACTTTCGTAAAAGGAGTCCTGCTCTTCAAGTTTAGTATTCTGTTTCCCACAGTAACTAAGTGGATGTCACTGGGAAGCATCAATACTTAGGCGGGATACAGACGGGCAGGGGAAGACGTCTTGGAGGTGTATTCTGCTGAATACGGAGCCTCCAGACCACCCGCCCTGGGGGCGTGGCTCAGGTGTATGGGGCTTCCACATGGGGGGCAGTGAAGACACCTCACCTGGGGCCGTTTCTGACCCGCAGTTTCCATACCGCCGCCTCGCAGGACGCTGCAAAGAGAGAGGCAGCTTCCTCACGGGCGGCCAAAAACGGGGCTTTTTTTTTTCTTTTGCTGGCTGGCGGATGCGCAGCTGCGCAGCCGCGGCGCTCAGCACCGGCGGCAGAAAGCATATGTGCACATTTAAAGCACCCAGGCCCCTTTAAACATTTTCCCCCGCCCTGGCCAAGAACAAAGGTGGTCTCCTGCCAGCTGGTGATCAGCTAGTGTTGGCATCCTTGTCCGCTTGCACGTTGCCAGTGTCACCAGCATCATGGATGCCTCCTCTCCTTTGGTCCCTGCGCTCTTGCTGAATCTGCAATGCACAGCCACAGCTGTCGCCGCTTCCACCGCTGTCCCCCTGCCATCCCCCATCACCTCCTTTGTACATATGTAAATATTTAAAGTTTTAGCGTTTTTTTATTGTTAGGTGAAAATGGCGCAGGAATGTGTGTAGGGGTGCACTTTAAATTCCAAACTTTCCACGATTCTAGCAGCGCATGCGTACATGCAGCTCTAGGGTTAGGGTTAGGGTTAGGGTTATGAGTCTTAAAATGCGCTGCAGCTGTGCTGCAGCTTCCACACCTGCATGGCAGCTGACGCTGCAATTAAAGCCTGACTGCAAACTGCGCATGTTCCAGGACCCCGACTCATTATGCGACGCAGCAGACACGGAGCTTTTAAATGGGCAACTTAAATTAGCGGCGTAGCAATTCTGGCGTACCGGTGCAGCAGCTTACAGACGGAGATGCGCAGCTACGCACTATACAGAAAAGAACCGGGGGAAAGCAGCACCTTTTTAATGCCGCTTCTTCCCGCTTGGGGCGTGCGGGGGACGTGTTCATGGCGGCATTCAGGTAAGGGCCATCTGAAGGCTATACCTTCATGACGTCATGAACACACCCCTTTTTGCCCGTCTGTATCCCGCCTTAGTTCCCTTCCAGTTCTCCCCTAGCCTGGAGAAAAGAAGGTTAAGAGGTGATATGATAGCCCTGTTTAAATATTTGAAAGGATGTCATATTGAGGAGGGAGCAAGCTTGTTTTCTGCTGCTCCAGAGAACAGGACCCGGAACAATGGGTGCAAGCTACAGGAAAAGAGATTCCACCTGAACATTAGGAGGAACGTCTTGACAGTAAGGGCTGTTCGACAGTGGAATGCACTCCCTCGGAGGGTGATAGAGTCTCCTTCCTTGGAGGTCTTTAAACAGAGGCTGGATGGCCATCTGTCAGGGATGCTTTGATTTGGATTTCCTGCATGGCAGGGGGTTGGACTGGATGGCCCTAGTGGTCTCTTCCAACTCTATGATTCTATGATTCTATGATTCTATGAAATCTTCCAGGTAAGTCATGCTATAAGTTCGGAATGGAACATTCCATGGGTCTGTTGAAAGTCTTTCCTTAGAGAAAATATATTCAAATTAAATTGCTTTCTATTTAAATAGTAATATAGTTTAAAGCAAGGCTTTACAGGAAAACTCATAGCAAAAAATAACAGAGTAAGATGTGATACCTAATAAATAATTAAAAAATGAGGAATTGTTCAGTTATAAGATGCACTCAAAGTTTGTTTTCCCTCTCCCAAGTATATAAATACTGGATCCATTTAAGAAGAGTTGAACAGACATGAGTGGCCAATAAAATGAAACCTGCAATATTTTATCTAACTACACGTTTCAGAGATGGTCAAATACACATTTGTGCTCAAAGTAGAAACTAATGCCCCAACTTTATGGCAAAAATACAACAATAAGCTAATTTGTGACTATTTCCTGACTTTTTAATGTCACACTAATTTCTGTCACCTGAAGTTGCCTGCCTCATCATCTTTCTAATACTATGGTCATGCCTGTCTTTTCATTAACAAGATTTATGTATCCACACAGATTGTACAAATATTTTCATGATTAAATGGAGCAAGCCAAGAGATTCTTTCAATTCAATTCAATTCAAACAATTTCTTTACATGCTATAAAGCTAGATCATGTCATATTTTTTTCTTAAAACCAGAGAATGTCACACTACGTTGAGCGCAAGGCCAAAGGAAGCAACAAAATTTTCTACCAAGTCCAAAATGCCTTCATGGTTCACAGTTAGATAGCATCATAAATGTTTACAAAGGCAGGGTATAAATCTAAATAATAAAAAGTCTGAAGAGAAATAAAAATGTTATAGATGGAATCTCATGGGCAATGCTGGTATTTACCTGTTTTCATTTCCCCTACCCGGACCTAGTTTACTACAAATGTTTCTCAAGCCACAGTTGCTGACATTTCTTCTTTAACTGTTGCATCTTCTCTGGAATAATCTGTCAGCAGTCATGTGCTGGTGGTGGACAGGGGCACCAGTGTGTCTAGGGGACCTAAATGTGGAGAAAGCCCCCCTTTCTCCCTCTCGCTCTCTCCTAGACACGTATCTCTCTCTCTTTCTCTGAATGCAACTCCTTCTCTATCTGTGACCCCCCTCCCCTCCATGCCAGTAGGCTCCTTCTATGATCACTTACACTGTCATGGAAAGTACTGACAGGATATCAACTGCCCACATAATCAAAATTGCCACATATAATTGATGTGGTATGAAGCTTGGCCATACTGAAGGAGCAGCTCTGTGAGATTACTGGGGCATCACCTTGCTTATTACAGTGGACCCTTGTTATACGCTGGGGTTTGGTTTCAAGATCCCCCGTGGATAACAAAATCCGTGTATGCTCAATATAATGACATAGCAAAATGGTGTCCCTTATCAAAAATGGAAAATCAAAGTTTGATATTTGAAATTTATACTTTTTCTGAACATTTTCAAACCATGGATGGTTGAATCCGTGTATAAAAAATCCGTGTATAAGAAGGGCCGACTGTATGTTTCATTTCAAAGGTTGCTCGTTTTGCTCCTTACTTTTGGTGTATCCCAGGACCAAAGACAAGAGTAAAGATTACAAGGTGATCAGTCTGCTATTTTATTTTTAGATTTAAATGCTGACTGTTGAATGTAGACATGCTTGTGCTTAGAGAGACCCAAGTTTTGTTCTTCTGACTTCTGAAAAATATTCTCATTTCTGAAAATTCTTGTTTTAGAGAATTTCAATGTTCCCATTTGCCCATGTGGGTTGTTGGAATTCAAAATATTGAGCTTTCAGCAGCAGTAAAAGCAAGGGATGAGAGGAGGGAAACCTCATTCCTAGGTCAGAATTCTGCACGTGGAATTATATGTACATGGACAAAGTTCTAGCTGCCTTAAAGACAACAATTGGTGTATCTTGTAAAATCCAATAATTAATGCTCTCTTGAAACTAGGTTCAAGGAGAAAAGGCAAGTATATGGACGATAACTGCAGCTAACTTGAACTCACTGAACTAGTCCCCAACTTCTATCAATAAGTTGTTCTTTTTAAAAAAATATTCTCAGCATATTCTATTAATTTAGTATATTATATTACAATATTAGCTGTTTGAAAAAAATATATTCTTAGCATCTTCTTATTAATTTAGCATATTCTGTTAACTTATACATTGTAGTAGAATATTAACATATTCTTAGTATATTCTTTTAATATTTTAGCATTGATTTGTTTTTTATAGAAGTCATTCATTTAACTAACTGACTTAAAATACTGTCTACCAGTACCTGAACTCAGGACAAGCATACAAACTTTACCTCGGTTTCAGGAGTAGGAGATGGTGTGATAGAACTGAGTGAACCTTTGCGTGAGCCCTGAAGATCTGCTGGAATGGACACAGGACGCTCCCACTGTGTTGTTCCTGTTGGTATGTGCCAATAATAGATTCCAGCAACATCACTGATCTTTTTCCAGCCTGGAGGTAAGTCAGGGTCTGTCTGAAACGAATGATCACTCCATATATCTGTTTGGAAAAAAAATCCAATGCAAGGCATTATTGTCCAGATGTGAAGCACAACATGCAGAGTCAAATGACATAGAAATATCATTGTTCTTTCATTAAAACAAGATTAAAGGAGGGGGAAAATCTATAAAACACAAGTTAATCTATGAACAAAAAGTAGTACTCTCAAATATATGATTTACTGTATTGGCTATTCAGGTTTATTAAAACAACACTTCATATCTATTAATAACTATATACTAGTCTTAACACCCTCATCAATCCTAGTTTTGCCCAAGGAATCCTGATTTCCCCCAAGGAATTTGTATTTGTCCAGTTTCTACTGCCACTCAGCCATTTGAAGGCACACATTAAACATGTTTAAAAGAAAACCATTTTAAATGAGATACAGTGGGACTTCGGTAGCCTATGGTTTGTCTAAATAATATGCCAACTCCAAACCTGGAACAAAAAACCCGTTCAAGCAATGTTCTATTTTGATGCTCAAACCAGGAAGTGAATGAAACAGACTACAAAATTAGAGGAGGGAGAAGAAATATGGGATTGCAAAGCTGGTGCGCAAACTGAGCAATGTTGCTAGAGCAAGACCACCAGAACAAATCCTGTAATAAGTGTTTAACTAAAAATGACTCCTCTTTGAAATCTTGGACTGAATGCTTTTAGAAAAGCAGCTGCTAATGCTCAAGATGCCCAGAGACTATCAGTTTAAGTTTTTGTCGATAGGGCAGTCTTTAGCCTTAGATAATCTATATCATTTTTCCTAGTATTTGGACTGTATTTTGTATTCCTATTGCTAGTTACCACTATAAATTATTAGTAGACTAGCAGATCTTAGCATGTGTTTATATATGAAAAGTTTGTCATTTTGTACTGGTTAGTAAATCTTCTTGAACTGTACATTTTATTATGTAAACCCTTCTGTATTTCATGCAGGGCATAGAAAAATGGCATACAAAGATTCCAACGGTAACGGAAAGCTACAAAAAAATCAGCGTAGAGTAGATAATACTCTGCTAAATGGACTGGGGATTTGACTTTACACAAGACAGTACCTTATGTTCCTATGCCAACACACAATAGTCATCACATAATAGGACCCAGTGATGAGAAGAGAATCTCCTCTGATGACAACCGAACAGAGCCAACACATTTTACCATTTAAACTGAGTTTTTCTCGTGAAGATACTCTCTAAAGGTGGGACCACAGCAATAACTACTGGTATTGCAGTAACTATGCACTTAATACTGTTTCTTGAGCAGGCACAGTTACTTCAACCTTTTGTGTGTTCACTTTGTGCTACCCTGCAGCTGAGCTAGTGATTCTGCTGAATAATTTTGAAATCTCTGTTACTTTCCACACAACCGTCAAGTATCACAAATCTAAAAGCAAGGGATTTTTTTTTAAATAATGAGAGTCTTCAACAACTGTTTCATACACTTTAGAAATACAAACTTAATTTTTGTAAGACTTAATAGTTGATATGAACATAATGGTTAAAACAACAATAAAAGTAACCCAACGTGAAATTGTTTCTGGAAACAGGTCTTAATCATTTGACAAAAGCAGGTTTGCATGTCATGGCAAACAATAGTTTATATTAGCTACAGTTCCTTGTTGAAGCCATTAATTGAATAGTAGATGGTCAAACAAACCATGATTCGTCTTCCTCGTTTCTGGTTTGTTCATCTTCTGCCCTCTTTGTCAAGCTTTCATGGCGGTGTTACCCATAAAGAGGTTCAGAGAACCTCCACCACTAATAGCAGTCTATCTTTAATAAGTAGGGGTAATTTGGCTTGGCTTGCAAGAGAGGGTGTAACATTAGATACAAAAGCACCAACTATGCCAGTACTTTCTAATGAAGACTCCAGGCATGAATGGACTAAGAAACTTTTAACTGAGAAGAATATGAAAGAATATGCATACAGGATTCACTCACTCTAACATCCAGGATACTGAGGAGAGTGAAATAGAAACAGTGAAAGGAGACAGTGGAAGTTTAGCACTGGATTGAGGGGAAATATCTTATTGCCTCAAGAATCACAAAATCATGGTCCACAGAAAGCAGGAGCAACTAAGATGAAGAGTCTGAGGGCAAAAGGAGCAGTTCAGACTAGAGTTTGAGGGCAATAGCCACCAGGCAAAGCAGGGAGGGCTGACTCAACAAAGAAGCTAGGTTTTCCTAGTCATATTTAAAACTAACTCCAGGCCCAGGTGATTTCATGGGAAATAAAGATTTGATAGCCATTCAGAAGGACCAAAAACGTTCCCAAAGTGGTGGTTTGCTTTGATATCCAAAAGATGGAAAAGACTAATTTGACTGAAGGTAGCTTCATTGACTTCACAACACCCTGACATGATCTGGAATACTTCAAAATGAACAGACGGGAAGGGTATTTAGGAACAAAACAGGGGATGAAAGGGAATCTGGTCTTGTTTGACCTAGTTGCCAGAACTCATGTTTTGATTTTTGGTTTTGTAGAAAATGCAGGACATTGGGGGTGGGGTGGAGTGTCTCCTTTATCAAGGCCCTCCATCCATTTTTTCAGTCTTCCTCATGTCCAGGGTCTATGTGCCATATTCACATTCCAGTATTTCATATTTTATCGTGACCTCTGTAGCCCATGCTGCCCTCCAGCAATGCGTTATCAAAATATAGCTGGATTGTGGAGATATCAGGGCACTCTGACAAACCTTGATGTAAACACGCCAGAGTTTGCAAGCCAAAAGCAAATCGCCGATTTAGATTGTGATATTGTGATCTGTGTCTGCTTAACAACACATGGCTTGTTAGAGAATGCATACCACAACATGACAGATGTAGGTTTGTATACCACAACACAACATATTTCAGCAAATCACACCATGGCTGCTTGTTGTGATGTGCAAACATATATACAGAATTGAAAAGATAGACAGGGCAACAGTTTCACACTTAAGATACTGCTAATAAAATACTTTTAAAATATGTATTAAGTTTAAAACAAAACATGCATAAAAATAAAAAGTACAACCAATAACAAGAGCAAAACAAATCACCCCCCCCAAAATCAATTATCAGCACATTATCAACAAATAAAACTAATTCCCCAATTTATCTAAAAATATAATTCCCTCCCTTTCTCCCCCACTTAAAAATACATAAAATAAACTAAGCTAACACAAACATACAATAATATAATTACAATTGGTTCCCACCCTCCAACCCTAAGAAAATCAAGGCAAAATAATAATAATAATAATAATAATAACAACAACAACAACAACAACAACAACAACAACCCACTTCTATAAAATCTTTTCTATGTCCAATCCACTTCTGTTGCATCCCAATCTGCAGGCATAATACACTTGTCCATCCACATTCGCTGGGGTTAAGACAGGACCCCCATGAATGGGGGAAAACCGCAAATAACAAAAACACTATATTTTTACCTCTCTAGGAATCTCTAGGTCCTCCAGTGCAACTCTTTAGTCAATATCTGCCAGTCACTGACCACAGAATTGCGCTGGAGGAGCTACAAATGCTTAGTGGAGTGTTATCTCTAGGAATCTCTCTACTGTACTTGATTATAGAATTGCGCTAAAGGACCTAGGTATACATAGAGAGAACATATTAATAAAATCAGTGAATTATCCAATTCGCAAAAGTGAAATCCACAAATGTAGAGGGATGAGTGTATTCTTTTCTTGCTTCTTCAAAGCAAGTTTTAAAAGGTCCCAATTTTTAAAATGTTATCCTTCTATTTTTCCTTCAATATCATTGAAAGTTAATCCATCTCTGCCAGCTGCATAACACTAATAATCCAATCTTCATATGATGGAATAATATTCACCTTGAAATTCTGGGCATATAACAATCTAGCCACTAATATCATACAGTGGATCCTTGTTATACGCTGGGGTTTGGTTCCAAGATCCCCCATGTATAACAAAATCCGTGTATGCTCAAGTCTCATTAAGTATAATGACATAGCAAAATGGTGTCCCTAATAAAAAATGGAACATCAAGGTAAATGTATACTTTTTTGGGACATTTTCAAACCGTGTATGCTTGAATCCGTGTATAAAAAATCCATGTATAAGAAGGGCCAACTGTATAATGAAGCACTTTAAAATTACTATCTGCTGATAAAATAGCTTTGAGCGACAATGTTAATTTAAATGACAACGCCTGCAGAAAGACAAAATGTACAATATATTTCATAATGAGCAAGTTCTTCCAAACCAACTAACCGACTGAAGATGAAAGAAAAATTACATATAATTATTCATGACTATCACCTAGTATGTTGTAAAAATCGGAGAACCAAATGTGAATGTATTTGATGTTTAGCAGCCTCTAGGAGCGTTTCCAGTTTATATAAAAAAAGTAAAATATACTTTTACAAATCTTCAAATATAACCAAACCAAACCAAACCAAAAAGACTACATGTATCTGAAAGAAAGCACTGTAATACGGTTATTAAAATAAAACAAAAACCTACATCATGAATACAGAGAATATTTTACTGAATTAAGTTCAAATGCTTCATGTGGAGTTTAGGACTGGTGTCCAACTGCCTGAATACAATTCTTCTATAACATTTATTTTATATGATAAGCATGACTTTTACCTCATTTTAGTATATAGTACCTCAGTCTATCAAGTTTTTCTGAAACTAATTACAAATACATATTATTAAGGTAGATTTGGATGAAGATTTCTGAAAACCACAATGAGAAGTAAATATCTTTCTGCATATGTAGTGTAGACCTAGATCATTAAAATGAGTGATAATTTGCATACCTTCTTACAGAAATGGACAGAAATAAAAAGAATAAGGAGCATTAATGAATTACAGCAAACATTACACATAGCCATTCTTTATATATTACTCATTTAAAAAAACCCAGTTAGCACAGTGAATTAAGACTCTCCTGAGTACGGCAGTTTTAAATTATCCCAGGCTGGCCTTGAGACTGTTGTTACTTAATGAGAAAAGCTTCCCTTTCACTGTGAGAGAGTCTACATAAAGCATTTCAGTATGTGTATACTGTCACATTTACTCTGCAGCAGCAGTCTGCAAGCTAACAGAGAACAAGTTTCTTGTGGTGGCAACAAGCGGGCAAATGTTAATGAGCATTTGCTGTACCTTAATGCCTATGAACATTACTCTATATCAAATTGCTAATCCCCATCAAAATAGACCTGTTAAATCACCTGCTGAATCAATACTTGTGTAAATCCCATTGATTTGAAAGTTCATGCTACCAACCCCTCTTTCACTTAGTATCAAAGGTTCTACAAGATCTTTGCATACTGATTTTCCACACTAACACGGCTGTCTTGTTGAATTTGGTTGTTGTTGTTAACTGTCATCAGGTTGACCACAACTTATGGCAACCCGATGAATGAGAGACCTCTAAGTTTGTTTTGTTTTGTTTGTTTTTTTATTTATATACCGCTATTCCAAAGATCATAGTGGTGAACAGCAAGTAAGTTAATTAGCATGTAAGCTAATTTGCCCCCAACAGTCTGGGTACTCATTTTAGCGACCTCGGAAGGATGCAAGCCTGAGTCGAGCTTGGGCCCTTTTTCTGGTTTTGAACTCGCAACCTTGTGGTTTTGAGTGAATGGCTGCAGTACAGGCATTTAACCACTGCGCCACCAGGGCTCATCCTGTCATCCACAGCTGTGCTCAGGTTTTGCAAACTCAGGGCCTTCACTTCCTTGATTGAGTATATCCACCTGTAATGCAGTCTTTCTCTTTCCCTACTGCCTCATATTGTCATATTGGTGTCTAGGAAGAGTTTGGGCTTGATTTGCTCTAAGAACCATTTGTTTGTCTTTTTGGCAGTCCATTCTGTGTACATATAACACAACAACCACCTTGTTATGTTTAAACAAGAGCAATATAGTATGGGAACATAATATTCAGAAATGTTATCATAGAACACATACTCTGAACTTTGGGAGTAGCTTTTAAAACAATCAAGGTGTAATAAAATCAGAATAAAATAATACACAGTTGCTTTATAACTCCTTTTTCCAGCTGTCAGAATTCTACTACTGAGCTGATTAATTGCAGCAATAAATTCCATTCCATACTGTGTGCTCCAGTTCAGATGCTGAATTTGGCAAGATGATGAAAGCAAATTTGGAGATTCAATTTGTATTTCAAGTTGTGACATTTTTACTATAGTATACTGAAAGAATACTACCACTTTGTAAAACAAGATGGAAATTAACTGCTACTATTATCTGATAGTACTGTAAGTGATATACTGGAGCTGGTAGTCACCAGTGTTCTTAAAATCAAGCAAAGACATTGACTTTTTGTTTTTTAACGCTTTTCTTTTATTGTTGTTTTCTTCAGAGGGACAAGATAGCAATTCTAAAAGTGCCATACCATGAATCATTGCATGGCCTCTGTTCAATTAGACAGAGATAAAAAAAATGCAGTAGGCAGCAATATCTCCTATGGCATCAGTGACCTGCAGGTGCAGTAAAATGGAGCCAATTTTCTCTTCTGCTATTGTTGTAGCTTCATGAAGATATCTCTTCTTGTATGGCAGATATTCCATAGACATTTTCCAAGGTCAACAAATGAAAAGTAGATACACAAAAACTATGGTTTTGGTACTTTTGATCATCACAGTCAATTGGCATCACTTTGGCACAACTTATCTTCATATAGCATTTGTCAGATAATGGGAATTTTTGAACAGCTCAAGTTGCTTGAGAATTGTAATCATTTGTTGTAGTTTTCTGCCTTCATTTTAGATGGCAGAAGAATATCAGACTGTTCAATGCTTTTCCATATGTACCAAAAAATATCTCCTTGTAGAATCACTTTCTCCTACAGACCATTGTTTTGTATATAGTGATTATCATATGTATGTGAAGATTTATATACAGGGAAATACATGATCCTCCTACCTCCAGTGAAAGATAGTACAGGATATCATGATTTTCAGACATAGCATAGCTATCCCACATCTGCAGGATCTATACCTATGGTTTCACTTAGCCACATTACAAAAAAGGTTCTCTCTAGGCATTTTCTAAGTCCTTCAACACGATTCTATGGCATGCTTCCAGCAGATGTTGGCCACAGATTCACACTGGAGGAGCCAGAAATAACTAGCAAGATGTTCTCTTCAGAAATTTCTAGGTCCTCCAGTACAACTCTATGGCCTACATCCTCTGGAAGTACTATTTTCAATAGGGTTCACTATTATCCATGGTTTAACATTTCCACGGTAAATCCAGGAGAGTATCCCCTGTAGATTCAGGTGTCGTACTGTATTACCACAATATAAGCTGTAGTCTAAGTACAGCTATATAAACATGATTGTAGTGGCATGACAAAACCACAGTTTACAACCAGGATGCAATACATGCATTACAGAGAACACATTTTTTATACATTAGCACCTTATAGCAATATATTGTTATGACTACAGATCTGTTGAGCAAAGGTGGAAAACACAATAAAACTTATGAGGTGTGAAGTTTACATAATTATTACCACATAAATACACAGAAAAATTAATAGTAAGAATAAAGAAATATAATTATCTATCCAGGCAGTCTAAAATTAGAAGATTTTACAATTAAACCTTTTTACAATTTTACAATTAATAAGGTTATTCCTCATCAAGATTCTCTACAATATAGCTGTGAAAAGCACAGATGCTTTAAGAGCGCATTCATGCACAAAAGAGAGTTACAATTTACTAAATTGTTCTAGTGAGACTCATTTGTTGTTCCTAAATCTCAATGAATCACCTTTCATAATTCAAAGAAGGTGTATATGTGTTTGTAAGTTGCCTGTTAACTTATTAAACCATTAATTTTTCATAGAGTTTTCTTAGGCAAAGAACACTCAAGAGATGGTTTTGCCAGTTACATACTCTGAAATATAGCTTACAGCACCTGGTGTTTGTAAATGGTTTGCCATCCAAGTACTAACCAAGGCCAACCCTGCTTAGCTTCAACGAGACGACAATATCTGGCATTTTTAGGGTATTTAGGTCTTCAAGAGATGTACAGAAAGAAAAAAGAAGAAAGCAAATTTAAAATATAACTTAGAAAAATATTGCTACTTTAGGAGACACAACTGAAGGAGCATTGTATCAAAACAGCTGTACAATGTAAACACTACTATTGCAAATAGACATGGATGTATTCAAGTAATGGATATGGTTCAATATTGAGCATTTTTTGAAAATAAAAGATTCCTATTGCTTTGTGTATGCTACATCATAGTAATAAGTAGCAGAACGTGTTGAAAGAAACGACAACTTCTGCACTTGTTCTTGCTGCTCTCTTGTCCAGTAGGCATGAGATGACTTAAGACAGAGAGAGGTTAAGATCTTTTGTCTTCCTTTCCTGCTTTGCTTTTCTGCTTTCTTGCTTGCTTCCTCTGTCAGTCACCTATCCCAAAAGCATTATGGGCAGATAACATAGATTGTTTCAGTCAGGGTTAATCAAGTGACTGCTCTCTTGTAAAAGAAAAAGTCCAATCCAGACTGAATCCTCTGCCCCTC